>NW_003852431.1:6236781-6261713 GCF_000181295.1 Otolemur garnettii
GGGAAGGGGAAAGGGAAGGGAAGGGAAGGGAAGGGGAAAGGAAAGAGGAAGGGAAGGGAGAGGAGGGAAGGGGAAGGGAAGGGAAGAGAAGGGGAGGGAATGGGAAGGGGAAAGGGAAGGGAAGGGAAAGGAAGGGAAGGGAAGCAGGAAGGGAGAGGAGGGAAGGAAGGGAAGAGAAGAGGAGGGAAGGGGAAAGGGAAGAGAAAGGAAAGGGAGGGGAGGGGAAGGGGAAGGGAAGGGAAGGAGGAAGGGGAAGGGGAAAGGAAAGGAAAGGAAAGGAAAGGAAAGGAAAGGAAAAGAGCTTCTCTTTTTTGATAGTTGTAGAGAGTTTTCTGGAATCTGTCTCATTAACTTGCCTTGGTTCATATACACATTTCTAAAATAATCACTTAACCATGGGAACGAAACACTCTAATTGGCTAGGATTCAGTCAAACATACTTCCACACCCCAGAATAGCATCAGCCCATTCAATCCACACAGACTGACGGAGATGACAGAAGGAAGGTTCCTTCAGAGTTAAAGTGCTACTGTCGTAAGATTCAACAGTGACCATAATTGCTGGAGAAAATTTTCCCAACCAATGACTGATTTGGAAATATGTTTCCTGGTTAGAATTATTGCTGCTTTCTGGCATTGATTGTTTTAGCCACTCTCCTTCGGAGTGCTCAATCCACTTGAAAATGCAAGAAGTATCTATTCTCCTGTCACTACAACTGCTGATCTGTGATCATATTAATTTTTTTATGTGTCAGAACAGGTAGCTCACAGCCTCAGATGGATGTGCTTCTACTGAGCACCTTGTAAATGCACCAAGGATGTTGCCCTGGCTGAATTATGAAAAGCAATTAGGGAAATTTGCTATGACTACCACCCGGATCTCAATCCCCTTCTGCAGTGACCTTCAAAGAAAGGGCTTCTTTTGAATCTTTCAAGTTCCTTATAATTCTGCTCTTACTTTAGTAAACTTATCAGAAACAGAATAGTGAGGGAAAATGGTGGAAGGAGTGGGAAACTGTAGTATTTTCACAACCATAAAAGGCTATCTGGTTGAAGGTCTGACTCTTTGCCTGTATTCTATTGCTAAACAGCCCAACATTTATTAAAACATACTAAAAGCCAAATAGGCTGGTTGCTGGCACAAAATTAGTTTAAAGAACTGAAGTAGGAAGATTACAGAACTAGAGAGCCATGAGAACTTCTTTCTGAGGAAAACTAAACAACCAGGAAAACACTGGAGCTTTCATAATTTTGCACAAAACTAGAGCAAATATATGAGGCTGCACAAATACATCTGACACACAATCCCTTTCAATTCTGCCATATAAAAAGAAACATTAGCAATGATTCACCAATATAAAAGGTCTGTATCAGAGACAATAGAGATAATTTGCTTATTCTTAAATTTAGAAACTGCTCTGTCAATTATATCAACTGTATATTCCATTTCAAAGAAGTCATTTATATTTGAGTACCTAAAGACCGCTTTAGTCAAAAAAAAAAAAATGAAAGGTAGAGATTTTCATTCATATGTTCATTGTTTTCATAATCATTTTTAATGGGTTAGTCTTGACTTTTTTTTAATTTCAGATTGATAAAAAGATGCACGCAATTAGGTTACACTGCATTCGTTAGATCGTAGTTGAGCCCTTCACCCAGGAGATGTGTCATATACCCTTCCATGGTGCTCGTTAGGTGACGGCACACCAATCATTTTCCTCCTTTCCTCTCCCCCTTCACACCTGTCCCCTCCCCTCCCAACTTGGTTGAGGTTCTGTTTTTCTGGCATGTGAGAGTATAGGTGTTTGTCTTTTGGTTTCATATTAGTACTGAGTACATTGGATACTTGTTTTTCAATTCTTGTGATACTTTACTTAGAAGAATATTCTCCAAATCTACTTAGGAAGTACAAAAGATGTAAAGTCTCCATCTTTTATGGCTGAATAGTACTCCATGATATGCATATACCATAGTTCATTTAGCCATTCATAGGTTGATGGGCACTTGGGTTGATTCCACATCTTGGGACAGTAAATTGTGCTGTGATAATCATTGTAATGCAAATATCCGTATAGTAAAATGATTCTTTTTCTTCTGGGTAGATGCCTAATAGTAAAATTATTCTTTTTCTTCTGGGTAGATGCATAGGAATGGGATTGTGGGTTCAAAGGAAAGGTCTACTTTTAGCTCTTTGAGAACTCTCCATACTTCTTTCCAAAGAGGCTCACTAATTTGCAGTCCCACCAACAGTGTAAAAGTGTGTCCTTCTCTCTACATCAGTATCTGCAGCTTTGAGACTTTGTGATGTAGGCTAATCTCACTGGGGTAAGGTGAGATCTCTGGGTGGGTCTGATTAGCATATCTCTGCTGATTAGGGACAATGAGCATTTTTTCATATGTTTGTTGGCCATTCATCTGTCTTCTTCAAAGAAGTTTCTGTTCATATCTCTTGCCCAGTGACAGATGGAATTGTTTGTTCTTTTTTTGTTGATTAATTTGAGTTCTCTGTAGATTCTGGTTATCAGCCCTTTGTCAGATGTGTTACATGCAAATACCTTTTGCCATTCTGAAGGTTGTCTGGTTGCTTTAGTTGTTGTGTCCTTAACTGTGCAGAAGATATTTAACTAAATTAAGTCCCATTGTTTATTTTTGTTGTTGCTGTGATGCCAATGAAGTCTTCTTCATAAAGTCTTTCCCCTGATCAATATAAAGGTTCCCCTGGTCAACATCCTCAAGAGTTTCTAGAGTTTTATCACTTCAAGATTTAAAACTTTTATCCATTGTGACATAATGTTTGTAAGTGATGAGAGGTGCAGGTCCGGTTTTAATCTTTTACATATGGTTATCCAGTTCTCCCAGCACTGTTTATTGCATAGGGATTATTTTCCACAGTGTATGCTTTCATTTAGTTTGTCAGAGATCAAATGGCAATATGAAGCTGACTTCATCTCTGGGTTTTCTTTTTTGTTTCCTATATCTATGTCTCTATTTTTGTGCCAATGCCATGCAGCTTTGATCACTATAGATTTATAGTATAATCTGAAGTCTGATAGAGTGATACCCCCAGATTTGTTTTTATTTCTAAGAATTTCTTGGTTATATGTTTTTTTTTTTCCTGATTCCATACAAAAAGAAGAACTGTTCATTCAAGTTCTTCATAGTATATTTGTATTTTAGCGGAGATTGTATTAAGTCTATAGATGGCGTTAGGTAGTATAGTCATTTTAACTAGGTTGATCCTTCCCAGCTGAGAGTATGGTATATTCTTCCATTTGTTGGTGTCTTCTGCAGTTTCTTTTTTCAGGGTTTCATAATTCTCGCTGTATGGATCTTTCACCTCCTTTGTTAGACGTTTTCCCAAGTATTTCATTTTTGTGAAGGTCCTGTGCAGGGTACTGTGTCCTTGATTTGAGTCTCAGCTTGATTGTTACTGGCATATAGGAAGGCTACTGATTTATGAACATGGACTTCATATCCCAATACATTATTGTATTTCTCAATCACTTCCAGGAGTTCTGGAATATTAGTACGATATTGGGAGTGCGTTTGTCATAGATGGCTTCTATCAGCTTATTGACCTTTTTATTCAAAGAATTCCAAAACCATCTGCCTGGCTTTTAACAGAGTTCTAGTAGCAACACCAAAAGGAGTTAGTTGGTGACTTTCCCGTCTCTGTCTACCAGGCTGTCTCTCTACTACTGTTTGATAAAGAAAATGGACATTTGCTCAGTGTCAGGTAAAATGCTATTCAGTTGATGTTCAAGCCTGATCTCACCACTAGTTAATCTTATGGAGAAATTTAGGCGTCATCAGCCAGTGGATTTAACATTTGCAATGACTTTTACAGTTTACAAAACATTTTCTTTTTACTGTTTTTACAGGTTAAAAAACACTGTAGACTATATATTACCTCTTACTCAAATTCTTTCACCCTGTATCTAATTTTATTTGTGATAATTTTGCCACCATACAAGAAGAAAACTCGACTACCTTGAATTTCATCAAGAATTTATATTTTTCTGGCTTGGCACCGGTAGCACAGTAGTTATGGCACCAGCCACATACACTGAGGGTGGCCAGGTTCAAATCTGGCCCAGGCCAGCTAAGCAACAGTGACAACTACAACAACAACAAAAAAAGCCAAGGATTGTGGCGGGCACCTATAGTCCCAGCTACTGGGGATAAGAGAATCACTAAGGTAAGAGAATCACTTAAGCCTAAGAATTTGAGGTTGCTGTGAGCTGTGATCCCCTTGCAGTCTACCAAGGGCAACTTAGTTAGACTCTGTCTCAGAAAAAAAAAAGAATTTATATGTTATATATGTGAAGTAGATATTTTTGCCTCTTTTGTAAAGGTATAGAAGAAAGTACACTATTTTCAAGTCCTGCTAGCTATTATGTAGAAAAACAGGAATTCAAAGGGTTTTTTGTAGTTTAGTTATTGTTTTGGTTTGAGGGTGTGTGTGTTGAGACAAAGTCTCATTCTCTCACCCTGGACAGAGAGCTGTAGAATCATAGCTCACAGTGGACAGAGAGCTGTGGCATCATAGCTCACAGCAACCTCAGACTTCTGGGATCATTAATCCTCTTGCCTCAGTGTCCCATGTACCTGAGACCACAGGTGCCCACCACAACACTGGGCCACTTTTAGTAGAGACAAGGTCTCGCTCTTGCTCAGGCTGGTCTTGAACTCCTAAACTCAAACTCAAGCAATCCACCTGCCTCAGCCTCCCACAGTGCTAGGATTACAGGTGTGAGCTACCACGCCTTGCCTAAGAATAGTAATTTAGATTCAGGTTTTCTGAGCTAGTCCACCAAACTTTTCACCTCCACTCAAAAAATAATAACCAACTCTTACATTCACATCATTTTTGAAACTTTAGACACCACTTCACTAGCATGATCTCATGATCCCAAAAGTGTGCTATGAAGTAAGCAGAACAAGGTATTATTAAGGTTACATTTTTATAGATATGGAAACTAAGGCCATGGTGGTGAGGTGAAGAGAGTTAACTGATTTACCTGAGATCAAACAACTTTCAAATGGCAAAAGTAAGTCTAGAAGCCAACCATTGAGACTTCTGATTCATCATATTCCAGCTCCTTCATAACAGCTTATACATTGCCTCTAATTTAAATTCTTTCTCTCTTTAATTAAACTTGTAATGAACAGTCTTTCCTTCACACAGAAGTAAAACTGAACTACTTTGGATTTTCTAGCATATTTTTATAGGAAAAATGCTTTTTTTGAAGAGTTCTACTTGACAGGATCTAGAATGATAAGCTTTAATATTTATTATAGTGGTGGCAATGATGATGATGTAAAAATAACTGTGAATTCTTTCCAATGAGTCTGTGTAATTCTGCTTACCTTTCTAATTGTGCATGCCCAACTTGGTTAAATATGATTAGTGCATTTTTAAATTTTTTCCAAGAATTATTTTATTGTGAGCATTATGAATCAACATATAAGAGGTTTCTTGAAACAATTTGTTAAACTTTTATTTTTTTAAAATATTTCAGAAAAAAATCATAATAATATGCTTTGTAGGTGTAAAAAGGATCATTCAATGGAATGAGGAATATACACTCATTCCTTTTGGACATGGAAAAGAAGAATAAAAGTTATTTTTTAAATGGATTGTTAACATTGTAACCTAATTGTACCTCACATTAATCTGAAATAAAAAATAAACCAGTGTGATGTGACATACATATTTGAAGCTTAAATAACATTACTTTTAAAACAATTATAAATAAATGAATGGATTATTAAATATTGTGTCAAAATGGTTATTTCCTACTATAAAAATGTTGTCTATTTTGGTTCCACATGGTAGAACATGGAAATCTAAACATCCTTCTGCATAGGAAGAATGCACATAGCTTGCCTTCATCAAATAATAATACAACAGTGTCTTAGTGACATTAATATCAATGAATACAAGGATATTTATAGAGAAATAATGAGGGAGTAAAGTTCATCTTTGTCAGCAGGTAAGCTTTATTCCTGTTGAAATAAGTTTCTACTTCTACCCAAAAGATGGAGTGTGTGTGTATGAATAAAAATACTTCGCCAGGTTCAGTGCCCATAGTTCAGTGGCTAGGACGCCAGCTACATACCTTAGGAGCTGATGGGTTTGAACCCAGCCTGGGCCTGCTGAACAGCAATGACAACTATAACAAAAAAAAAAAAATTGGCCAGGTGTTGTGGTGGCAGCTACTTATAGTCCCAGCTACTTGGGAGGCTGAGGCAAGAGAATTGCTTAAGCCCAAGAGTTTGTGGTTGCTGTGAGCTGTGATGCCACAGCACTCTACTGAGGGCAACATAGTGAGACTCTATCTCAAAAAAAAAAAAAATTGTGCCAATTACAGGATGCTATTTTCATGTTTAGTATTTATTTAATCCTTATGACATTGGAGAGTTAAAAGTATCTTCTTCATCTGATTCCCTTTAGCCTTTAGTGTCTGATGACTAGATAACAGAGCTTTATGAGTAATAAAGGTGAAATCTCCAATAAAAAAATTTTAAGAAAAAAAAAAGCAAGCAAATTCCAGCTATGCCAAGTTTCTACGGGTGCCTTGTTGTGCAACAAAGCCACTGGGTTTGAAACAGTGCCACCACTCCAGCACATTGCGCCAAATACTACATTTACTCAGGGTCATTTGGACAAAAGTAATGAAAAATATTAAAGCAATGTTTACGCAGCAGATATGCAATATCAATCATGTTATGTACATTGGTGATAAGAGTAAGGATGGGGTTATTTGGGAGAAAAGTGGCATTTTCTCTTCAGTAGTGGAAAATTACCAGTACTCAGTATGTGAGAGTTCTCTACATAACTTTATTTCTTTATTTTTTCACCATGCAGCTCAGCTTCACTGTAAATCATCGTGATATATTTTTTTAAATGTTATCATCAGAAATATTTTCTAGGTTGGGCATCGTGGGTCATGCCTGAAATCCTAACACTCCAGGAAGAGTTCGAGACCAGCCTGAGCAAAAGCAAGACAAGACCCCATGCCTACTAAAAATAGGAAAACTAGCCTGGTGTGATGATGGGAACCCATAGTCCCAGCTGTTTGGGAGGCTGAGATAAGAGGATCACTTGAGCCCAAGAGTTTGGGGTTGCTGTGAGCTATGATAATACCAGGGCACCCTATGCAGGGTGACAGGATGGTGAGACCTCATCACCAAAAAAAAAAAAAAAAAAAATTCTAGATGTGATCTGAAAGCCAAAGAAATAAGACAATAAACTATAAATTATACTTTATCCACTCTGTTATTATTACAATGAAATTATTCCTCTTACAAGATAGATTTTATTTGCCCCAAATTCGCATGTTGAAACCCTAATCCCTAGGACCTCAGAATGTGACTGTCAGGAGGGGATCTTTAAAGAGTTAATTAAGTTAAAGTGAGGCCATTAGGGGGTACCCTATCCCATTCCCACTGTGGAAGAAGAGATTAGGACACTCAGAGAGACACCTGGGAAATAATGCAGAGAGCAAAGACCACATGAAGACACAGAAGGTGGCTATCTGCCAGCCAAGGAGAAACACTGCTGAGGAAACCACCTTGACCTTGGAATTCCAGCCTACAGAACTAAAAGGCATAAATTTCTCTTGTTTAAGCCACCTAGTCTGCGGTATTTTGTTCTGACAGCCCTTGCAAACTAACACAATCCTTGGAGGAAAGAGAGCTGGAGCTCCACCTATTCACGCAGAATGAGTCATACTGGGGCCATTTAGGGCCTCAACACTCACTAATGAATTTTTTTTTCCCTAGACTTCAGGATTTATTTCTACAGAGCTTTCTATATTAGCCAAATGAGGTTAATTTCTATTACATCTTCAAGTATTTTCTTTAAGCCTAGAAGCCTAGAAGCCTAGAGCCTAGAGCCTCAAGCTCTAATATGCGATTAGAGCTTGAGATAGAAAATGAGTAGGACAGAGACATCTACCACATACCTGACACATTTGTCAAAGTCCTGGTCTCTGAGAGAACCCAGACACACACCAAAGCTTAGTGCTGAGCTACGTCCTGCAGTGTTCCCTGGAAGCAGCCAATGGAGCTGAGTTCACAAGCAGGTGGAAGAATGGAGCACACTTTATGACCCTGATACTTTACAGTACAACATAGTAGTTAAGAATGCAAACAAGAGACCAATTGCCTGGGTTCAAATCTGGAATCCTTTACTTACTAACTCCGATATTTGACAAGTTACTTAACATTTCTGTACCTCGATTTTTAGCTGTTTAGCTCTCCAAGATCAATGTGTTAACAATCATTCTGAGCTTTGCTATTTTCTAGACAATGCCTCAGATAATGTAAATGTAGGAAAAGATAATATAAGTCCTAATTGAATTGTCTTGTGGAAGAAATGGATGTGAAAGCAGATAGTTATAGTTATGAATAATGGTAAATAAGACTTACTAAATTCTTAGTATTTACTCAAAGAGTGAATGAATAATTGAAGGGAGTTGTAAAATGGGGGGGAAATAAGCAGAATAAAATTAAAAAGTAGAGGGAGCCAATGGCTCAGTCTAAAGGACTCAGCAAGACTTCACAGAGAATGTAATATCTGAATTAATTTTAAATTGTATCAATTAAAAGTACTATTAAATAAACAATTTCAAGAAGCAGAAAGAGGATATTTAAGAAAGCATTCATAATTCCTCACTGGAAAAATTATGAAAAAAGGAAAACTTGGCAGATCAAGCTAATGTCTATTACAGCTTCAAATATTTTCTTGAAGAACAGAAGACCATGTCAATGTATGAGATTAGAGATTGTTTCTCCCCTTTATATATATGAAGGTTATTTCAAATTTTTATTAAAAAAAAAAAAAAACTCTTCATTCTAGTTCTGCCTTATCTCACTCACCAGACTTCCTGCCCTTCTTGCTTACTTCTAGGTGGATCTGAGGCTTGACAACACCACCAGGAGTGACTACGACCAGGGGAAGGGTAGGGAACACTGTCCCCTGGTCCCCACTCTGCCCACATGGCAACTGACACTCTGAGGAATCCAACTCAGCATCAACTTTGGAACCACCTGAAGAGTTGTCAGACCCTATTGCCACATAGACAAAGCCCTACCAAGAACTCTCAACTCCCCAACAAAGAGCTGCTTGGTTTATGGATGGCAGTTCCAAGATGAATGGATGGCATCCTGTTTGGAAAGCTACTACATTGAGACCCAGGGATGGAAAGGTTCCAATTGAGGAAGGCAAATATGAGATGTGTGTCCTACAGAAGATGTCATTTGGGAAGGAATTTCTGAGAACTGCTGTCTATGGGGACTTCAAACCGTGTGGTGTGCTGATGGCTGTGTACCTATAAACCTCAAAGATCAGTGCTTAGGTTGCTGGTTATAATGCACAAAATGCAATGACAGCATGCCCACTACACCTCAGTGTGCTATGCACAATTGCCTATCACCCTTGTTTTTGTGGGTGGAAAGCTATTAAGCAAAATAGGAGAAAAAATGATGCAACCTATGTGGAATTAAAGTAGAGACCGTCACATGAGATGGTGGATCTAAATTCCCCTAGGAACTTGAGAGGAGTAAGTCCTGGGAGAACTTGTGTCACACTCAACGTAAATTACATCTAGGTGTGATCACCCCTCAGCTCTCATGTTATTCGTGCACGGTAGCAACAACATATACGGTGAATTAAACGACATTGACACACAAGACAAAAAAGAGCCTTAGGGAAAACGGATGCCAGTTGAGATATCTTGGGATAAACTGAGTTTGTTTCTTAATGAGGAGTGGCATTCAGAGGAAAAAATTAACTAAAATAGAGTCATAAATAAGTAAGATTTTACTTAAAATAAGTAAATCATGGTGGACACTGCAAAAATCTATTGTTGAGAAAGGGAATGTACCCTGACCTGACAAGGCCTCTTGACTGTGTAATATAGGTAGGTGGTGGAGCAGGCATGGGGCAGTGGCTCTCTATCCAGGCTACTGAGGCTCAAGGGACACTCAAGTCCCTTGAGCACCAAGGCTCCCCAAACATGTGGAAAGTCTCTGGGGGACACTTGAAATTTACATAGATGTGGCATGACTGCTCTCATATCCATTATAGGGTGAAATAAAATATATTGTACAGCATAGTTAGAAGGGATAGGAATTCTTGTACATACCACTATGTCCCCCATAGGTGAGAAGTAGGCCCTGTTTTTAATGTCACACAATGAAAACCAGCTTCAGTAGAGATGAGACAGAGTGATTGGCTTTGTTCCCAATGAAATCATACCCCAGAAATAACTGTGTCATGGCCACTTGTAACAGTGACTGCCCTTAATAATAGGGGGTGTGTGCACAGGGGTTAATGCTGCTGGGAAGGAAAAGCCAAATACCTCTGTAATTCATAAGTACCATGTTGCCCCGAAAATAAGACCTACCCAAAAAATAAGTCCTAGCAGGATTTCTATGCATTTGTTCAATATAAGCCCTATCCCGATAATAAGACCTAGTGATGGGCATGGCTATACAGCATATCTGCATAGCCATGCCATGCATTTGTCATGAAGACATCCCCTGAAAATAAGCCCTCATATGTCTTCTTGAGAAAAAAATAAATATAAGACAGTGTCTTATTTTGGGGGAAAAATGGTAGTTGTTGTGTAAAGAAACTGAATTGTACTATGATCACACTGTAAAAAGAGTATAATTCTGGCATTGTTGGTAAGATTCAACTATCTCATATAAATAAATACTATGATATACAGAAATTGATGATCAAGTGTATTGAGAAATTGAGTTAAAGCCGCCTCAAGAAGGAATACCTATGGAAAATGACTAGTCTAAGAAGAAACTTCATTAAGCCCACCGTCAGCTCATTTCTGTGCTAGATGAAGCTTATCGTAAGATACAAATAGGAGTAGATGAAGGGGGAGACAATAATTGAAGTGGCACAAAAATATGAAAACATATATAATGGCTTTATAAGACAATTTAGTTGTTTCTTTAAATTTATCCTTTTTCCACTTTGGCTTCCAAATGCCAGGTATATTCATTTTTGTACTATTGGAACATCCATTCTATAACTGCTATACCAAATGTGGCAAATACGATTATTTTGTGGCCAGATACCAGTAGCTGGACTCTCAAATAAAAAGAAATATATACATTGGTCTCTGTCCCTGGTTCCTGACACAGAGCCCCTAAGACACTTGTAAACAGAGGTTCTAGGAGAATCTTTGTTCTAATATTTAAACTGTGATACCAGTTCCTTTCACAGAGCTCCTAAGACCTTTGTGATGTCCTGGGTGATTGGAATTTCGCACACAAAGCTCTTAAATACTTTGGAATTCCCTGGGTGATAGGAGCTACTGTTCTAATGAAGTGATTCCTGATGGTTTCCTAAGTGGGGGTTGATCACTGGAAATACCAAGTCATAATTAGAAACCTGGAACTTTCATCTCCATCCTCTATTCCAGGCATCTTCTAACTACGGCCCGCGGGTCATATGCAGCCCGCCTAGGACATTTATCCCACCCGCCAGGTGTTTTTGCCACCGCTGCCTGTCCTGCTTAGCAGCCGACTTGTCCCAGGGCCCATAGTCCAGTCCTCCAACGGTCTGAGGGACAGTGAACTGACCCCCTGTTTAAAAAGTTTGAGGACTCCTGCTCTATTCTCTGGAGAGGGGAGAGGCAGCAGAAATGTCATTAATAATCAATCCTGCCTAAGTGATGAAGCCTCCATGAACATTCCAAAAGTAAGTGATTCAGAGAAATTCCAGGTTGAAGAACAATACATTCTCCTTCTGGGAGAGAATCTAGTTAGCTAATCCCAATTCCACAGGGACAAAAGGTCCTGTGCTCAAGACCTTTTCAGTTCTTGCCCCCATTTATTCTAGCTATTAACATTTATTATTTAAAGTATCCCTTGTAATAAATAGGCAATAGTATCAAGCTAAATAAAAAACAGATAGAGGCTCTCCAAAAGATATTTATTTGGGAATAGAACGTGGCAATGGGAATACCCATGCTGTAGTCAACTATGGGCATGTTTGGGGAGGTAAAGGAAGGCAAAAGTTTTCAAGGAAAATATGAGGATCCTACACTATTTTCAAAAATATTGTAAAAATCAGTAACAAGAGTGACAACAATCCAAGTTTGAACAAGCGGTTGCTGGGCAGAAGTCCTTGCAGAAGTACTTTCTTTGTAAAGTTGTGTTGGCCTGTGTGCAAGGTCGTGATTTTTATAGTCTTTTTTTGTTATCTGGCAAAGAAGTGGGAAAACTCTCCCTTCATGGCCTTTCCAGGCTCTATTTGTCAGGGTTTTTTTAATGGTGGTGACTACATCTTGATTCTGAATACTATCACATATATAAACTGTCATCCTCAGTTTTGTGAGAAGTTCTAGCAAATTATGAAGTTGAAGGAGAAGGTCCTTAGAACTCCCAATTTGTAGCCAAGTCACATAGGAGATGGGGATAGTCTGGGGACCTAAGACTTAAAGGTGGTTTCTGAAGCTGGAAGCTTTCTAATGAAACAGTCTTTTATTATTATTATTATTAAATCATAGCTGTGTACATTAATGCAATCATGGGGTACAATGTGCTGGGTTTACACACAATTTGAAATGCTTTCATCAAACTGGTCAATATAGCCTTCACAGCATTTTCTTAGTTATTATGTTAAGACATTTATATTCTACATCTAGTAAATTTCATGTGTACCCTTATAAGATGCACCATAGGTGTGGTCCCACCAATTACTCTCCCTCCACCCATCCTACCCCCTCCCCTCCTTTCCCTTTCTTCTTGGGCTATAATTGGGTTATAGCTTTCATATGAAAGCTATAAATTGGTTTCATAGTAATACTGAGTACATTGGATACTTTTTCTTCCATTCTTGAGATACTTTGCTAAGAATAATATGTTCCAGCTCCATTCATGTAAACACGTAAGAGGTAAAGTCTCCATCTTTCTTTTTTTGGGGGGGAGGCTGGGGCCAGGTTTGAACCCACCACCTCTGGTATATGGGGCAGGCACCCTATTCCTTTGAGCCACAGGCACTGCCCAAGTCTCCATCTTTCTCTAAGGATGCATAATATCAATAAATTGTAGTATTTGAACACCATGGAATATTATGAAACAATCTTTAATCTGTGGAGTTTGTGCTAACTCCAGTTAATAACAGAATTCAATTGATTGAATTGAATCGAGTTATTTTTAGACCCTCACTTGGTCCTAGAGAATTGGTTGTTGTAGGGGGAAAAAAAAAACACAACTGTAAGTAGTAGAGGGTTGTGAGTTAGAGTAGTAGAGTAGAAAAAAAACTTTTTTTGCTTTTCTTATACAGAATATTATGATGATTTGAAGGAAAAATTCCCCATAAAAGGATCTTTTTATTTCCTTCCCAATGATTTTTGCAATTATAAGCATGACTACTACAGACACACTTCCCATGATTTTAGTTGTACATAAATACACATTTGTCTGGAGCCTATGTCAAAGATAAGAATTTATTTTCTTGAGAAGACTTAAAGTTTGTGTTTAATGTATACTGCCAAATATTTCTCCAAAATGACCTTACCAGGCTATAAACACAGTAGTAGGTTATGATATTTACAAATATTCGGTGTTGTTATCACAGCTTAGGAATGTCAAACTTACTGAGTTTCCCAGTCAAATGAATGTTGATTTAATCTGGATTTTCCTGTTTACCAATAAGGTTAAACTTTTTCTTTTTTAATTGTTGACTGTTGGCCTCTTGGAACTGTCGTCAGCTAAAGAGTTTTCACCATGCTCATGTCATAGTGTTTCCTTACTGTCGACTTATGATCTAATTTCTTTCAGAGACATTATTTCAAATATCTATACTAAAATTGTCTATTATCAAAAAAAAAAAAAAGAAAGAAAAAATTTTTGGCAGTACACTGAGCTCCATAGAGATAGCGCCGGGGCAAGTGAGAGCCAGACAGACACTGGGTGACTCTGGGTCTCACCTAGGAAAAATAACTAAACATGGGCAGAGGAGATCCTAAAAAGCTGAGAGGCACAACGTCATCACATGCTTATTTGTGCATACTTGTCAGGAGGAGCCCAAGAAGAAGCCCCCGGGGGCTTCAGTCAGCTTCTCCGAGTTTTCTAAGAAGTTCCCAGAGAGGTGGAAAGCCATGTCTGCTAAAGAGACAGGAAAATTTGAAGATATGGCAAAGCTGGACATGGCCCGTTAGGAAAGAGAAATGAAAACCTACATCCCTCCTAACAGGGAAACAAAAAAGTTCAAAGATCCCAGTGCATCCAAGAGGCCTCCTTCAGTCTCTTTCTTGTTCTGAGTATCACTCCAGAATCAAAGGAGAACATCCCAGCCCCTCACTGGCCATGTTGCAGAGAAGATGGGAAGTAACACAGCTGCAGGTGACAGCCTTCTGAAAAGAAGGCTGCAAAAGTGAAGGAAAAATAAGAAAATGATACTGCTGCATACCGAGCTAAAGGAAAGCCTGATGCACCAAAAACGGGGGTTGTAAGGCTAAAAAAGCAAGAAAAAGAAGGAAGAGGAAGAAGATGAAGCCGGTGATGAATAAGTTGATTCTAGTGCACTATTTTTTCTCGACTATAAAGTATTTAAATCCCCCCCCCACCCTATATACAACTCACTACTTTTAAAGAACAAACTAAAATGTAAGGCTGTGTAAGATTTGTTTTTAAACCGTACAGTGTCTTTTTTTGTATAGTTAACACACTACTGAATGTGTCTTTAGATAGCCCTGTCCTGGTGGTGTTTTCAACAGCCACTAATCTTGCTGGTACAGTGTATGGGGTTGTAAAATTGACATGGAAATTTAAAGCACGTTCTTGTTGGTGCACAGCACAAGTTAGTTATATGTGGGGATGGTAAGTTTTTCATCTTCCATTGTCTTTGAGGCAGCTTATGAAATAATTGCTGTTTGGTTAACTGAATATCACTCTGTAATTGCAAAAATAGTTGCAGCTGTTTTGTTGACATTTTGAATGCTTCTAAGTAAATACAGTATTTATTTAAAAGAACTTTTTTATGGAAACTTTTCAATGTGCATATGACAATAGAATAATTTTCTGAACCATCCTATGTCTATCCCTCAGCTTCAGGGACTGTTGATTCATGGCTGATCTTACTTCATCTCTTCACGGTCCAGCTGCCATCCCCCCACCCCACACGCAGAGGATGGGAAGTAACATAGTTGCAGTTCTGGATAGCATTCACTAAAACTAAATACCAGGATAGCTCCAGATAACATTCACTAAAATTTATGTATATTGAATACATAGTAAATAGATGTATAATGTAATGCACAATATGTTAAATTGAATATTAATTATGATCATATTATATTGTAGTATAAGTATATGTTAAATATACCTATATAACTACGTATTTATATATTCATAAATTAAAAGTATATATGATAAGGACTTTCTAACAAACCAAAAGACCTTTATATAATCTAAAATCTATAATTCTTATCACCAATATACAGTGTGCAAAGGAGGCCCTACCTCCTCCTTTCTCTCCTTGGGCCCCTGGCTGAGGCTACAGGCAGATGTGTCAGTAGAGCTATTCCCTCCAGGGAAGCTGAGCAGTGGTCAACGTGGGTGGAGAGAGCAGCTGCACCTAACAGTTTCCCCTGACTATTCCCAGACAGTTCTTCTTTCTGGGAAGCGAAACCAAAAAAGGAATGCCAATGGCAAGTCAAGTTCCTGTTTTTTCTCTATGAAAATTTGCAGAGGCAGCAAGGGAGAGAAAGAGCACCTCCCTGGGTGTCTATTATCCAATCATAAGAGAAAGTAGGCTCCTGCAGGGATTCTTACAAATAAAACAAAGGGAAAGAGTTCCTTAGAGAAATCTCATTTGCAAATGCATATTCTTCTTTCCTCTAATACAATAGACACGAAAGTCATGAAATGTCGTGACCAAGCCATGTCATCTCTAAAATCAGGAATGAAAGTGGGCAGGGGCAGAAAGGAGGGCTGATCTTCTGCTCTCGTTTCTAAAATCTCTCATTTCTAATCTCCTCACACAAAAACAAATATCTGAAAAAACAATAATAGATTTATAACACAAAGGAAACAAAATGAGCTATTAGCCATAGCCACTTAATAAAACATATTTCCATTGAAAAAGAGAGTTAAATAGATTTAGCTTATATGTAAAATATCTTACTACATACACTTGTTGTAAGTAAAAAAGATAATAAAATAAAGATAATAAAATAAAAATATTCCAACAAACATATAACTTAACAGTTTTAGAATAATGTACCTTAGGGTCAGCATAACATTCATTTTTATCGCACATGGATTTAACTGAATATATGAAACAATGATTGTCCTACTCATTTCTGAAAAATAGTGAATGGCATTTGTTAGTATTTTACTAGCCTAACATTAAATATTTCTTCTATATAACTGAATAGTGATTTAAAATTGATATTACCGGCTCGGCGCCTATAGCTCAACCGGCTAAGGCGCCAGCCACGTACACCTGAGGTGGCGGGTTCGAATCCCCAGCCCGGACCCGCCAAAACAAAAAGAACGCCGCAACCAAAAAATAGCTGGGCGTTGTGGCGGGCGCCTGTGGTCCCAGCTACTTGGGAGGCGGAGGCAGGAGACTCGCTTGAGCCCAGGAGTTGGAGGTTGCTGTGAGCTGTAATGCCATGGCACTCTACCCAGGAGGACAGCTTGAGGCTCTGTCTCAAAAAAAAAAAAAAAAAAAAAAAAAAAATTGATATTACCTACAGTTACTGTAACTTAAGGGTGACAGTGGTGTATTCTATGGCCAAGGAACACCCTTAAGAGTATATCATGAATAGAAAGCACATTTCTTTCCTGTTTGTAGAAAATAGATACATTCTCAGGTCATGCTATACAAATATGTGTATATTGATGTATAGTTTTAACTTTCTTTTCTTTTTTTTTTGAGACAGAGACTATGTCCTTCTCGGTAGAGTACTGTGGCGTCACAGCTCACAGCTACCTCAAATGCTTGGGCTTAAACAATTCTCTTGCCTCAGCCTCCCAAGTAGCTGGGACCACAGGTGCCTGCCACAAGGCCTGGCTATTTTTCTGCGGCAGTGGTCATTGTTGCTTAGCCGTCCCTGGCTGGGTTTGCACCCACCAGTCTTTGAGTATGTGGCCGACACCTTAACCACTGTTCTACAGGCGCTGAGCCCGATGTATAGTTTTAAAGTGTTTCCCCCTTTTAAAAAATCTTTCTTTTTTTTTTGTAGCCTTCCTGCTTTACATTCTTTTTTTTTTTTAATTGTTTTTGGTTTGGTGTTTTTCCCTTGTATTAAAAATAAGTAATTAAATTCTATTACACAAATTTAAACAGTGTAGAGATATGTACCCAGTAGCGTATGTAGGCCTCAGAAATGCCACTCAAAAGGCCAAAAAGTTCAGTGGTGCCCATGCAAACACTGGTTTTAAAGTACTTTAGTTCAAGTTCCAACTCCACCTCTTATGATCTGTGCAATGTTGGCTGAGTTACTCACATGCATAAAAAGGGATAGTAGTGTACAGTGGCTCAAATGTAACCCTAGCACTCTGGGGGGACCAGACAGAAAGATAGCTTGGGCTCTAGAGTTCAAAACCAGCCTGAGTAAAATTAAGACCCTGTCTCTACTAAAACTAGAGAATATTAGCCATGGGGCACATCTGTATTCCTGGCTTCTTGGGAGGGTGAGGCAGGAGGATCACTTGAATCCAGTAGTTTGAGGTTGCAGTAAGCTATGATGACATCACTACGAACAATAGAAACTACCTGAAACTGATAAAAACAGCCAATAAAATAGTCCACAAAAATCACATAGTATAGTCCCCAGTGTGTGCCAAGAGCCTAGTAAATGTTAGCTTTTGGCATTATCATTATGTGTAACGGGCACCCATCTTCAGTGGCTTGGTCTAATTTTCAGTTACTTCACTGTTCTTAGTGACTCAAAGATGCTCTCAATTCATTTCCCTTTGACAAGGACTTGGGCCTATTTCTATACATTCACAGGAACCAGATGCTACAAATCGCAACTAAATCCCAGAATAAGTAACAGCAGGAAATTGGAAGAGCATCTGCTCTTTTTCTTAGCTACCTTTTGGAATTTCCCTGTTCACCAAACATTCATTTACCATCAGGGGGATCATTCGATAGCCCTATTCACAAATGGGTCTCCCTGGACCTACCACACATACCAATTGGGACTTCACACATGGGTCCCACATTCACACAGACTCCCATTCTTTCAATTCTTTGCCACTATAAGTCCTTGGAAAAGTCTGAGGCTGGCATTCCTGCACTGGTGCCTAAAGCTCTGCTCGCTCTGATGCTCTTGTCTGGGGTTGTCAACATGAGCTGTGCATGAACCTAGCCATGTGCCTATCTACCGCTTGCTTGCGAAATGTGAATCACATCAGAATATTAATGGGACTGATATGTTAGGAAAGCTTTTAGCACAAAGCTAAACTGGCATTTGCTTATACCTAGTTCATCTGTCAATCTCATCCCTAGGGCAGTAGAGAAAACAACATGGAGCTGATAGAAGCAGGAGGGCACACATGAGTCCACACCTCATGAGACAGTGAGTGACTAAGTCTCTCCGTCCTCTGCCAAAATTTCCTATCTGAGAACTTCAGAGAACCTCCCTTCTCAGCACTTAAGAGCTGTGACCTTACAGATTGACCACATGGCCTCACACCTTCCCTTTAACATTCCTCACTTTTCTCTTTGTCTATTTTGTATTTTTCCTCTGAGTGCTCTGCCTTTTTTTCTCTTTTCCTCTTTCTCTGATCTCCTTTTGTACACTGGGCAGTAAAAAGAGAGTCAAGGGCAGTGCCTGTGGCTCAAAGGAGTAGGGCAGCAGCTGGCCTGAGCACCCATTCCATAAAGAAGAGACAGATTTTTCAAGGTAAAGTGTTTTATTTATTGTAGGATTGATATAAGTCTTCACCATGTAGCAGGGATGAAACCATTCTACCGTTTTTACCATGTCCCTATGTATCAATGAGAAAATTTTCACTGTTGATACTAATCCCAGCCTGGTGGTTTCCACCATGTGATTTTGCCTAAGGACAATGTTTCTGAGCACACATATGTCGGATATATCAGAACTGACAGTACCTATCTATATTTATGACTGACTGAGCTTTTATCAGATTCTGAAAAAAAAAAATCTGTTATTTATTCAAGGAAGTTTAAGACGGATAGGTCTAGGGAAGCTCTGTCCAATGGAAATATAATGTGAGCCACATGTGGGACGCACAATGTTTGAATAGTGAAAAAGTAAGAAGAAACAGGTGAAATTAACGTTAGTAAGGCTTCATTTAAACCAAATAATTTTTCAACATATTGTTAATATTTTTTAAAAAGCGAGATATTCTACCTTTTTTTGTATGAAGTCTCTGAAATACGATAATCTTTCAGCACATGTTCAGTGCTGAGCCGCCTCCTGTGCATACAGGCTACTGTAGAGAACAGCACAGGTCTGCAGAATCTATCTTCCTAGCCCAGAAGGGGATGGAGAGGAGGGAAGAAAGTAGATAATTCACTTTTTTTCCCTTCAGATAACACAAATGAAACTAAAAGGTAGCTATGGTTAAAAAGGGCCTGCAATAAGTCTATCAGATCCTATGGGCTTCCTAACCTTGTATAAATTAGTGCTTTGCTTTGTGCAAGATTCGATGTGGTCCAAGGGTGCGGAAACACACATCCATCTAAACCTATAATCTATTCCATGTGGTGCTCACAGGGACTATGGAGGAAGTTTTCCCTTTCCAAACTGCTTTTTCTGAACTATGAGGCTTAAGAACAGATGAGCAATTTTTTGACTAATAGTTCTTCTAACAATATAGTTGTAAAAATAGATATCATAAGCAAAATAAGAAAATAATTAATTTTAAGTTGTTTCATATAGGACCAACAAATTCATTAAAAAAAATTATACATAAAGAAATCAGAGCTGGGTGCAGTGGCTCACGCCTATAATCCTAGCACTCTGGGAGACAGAGGTAAGTGGATCATTGAGCTCAGGAGTTTGAGACCAGCCTGAGCACAGCAAGCCCCCAACTCTAAAAATAGCGGGTGTTGTGGAAAGCACAAGTAATCCCAGCTACTCAGGAAGCTGAGGCAAGAGAATCACTGGAGCCCAAGAGTGAGGTTGCTGTGAGCTGTGAAGCCACAACACTCTACTGGGGGCAGACAGTGACTCTGTCTCAAAACAAAGAAGAAAAAACTTAGTAATGGGTATATTGCATACTATCTGGGTGATGGGTACACTTAATAAATTTGACTCAAATGGTACCAAAGCATTTATGGTACCAAAACATTTGTACTTCCATAATATTGTGAAATAAGAAAGAGAGAGAGAAATTAAAAATCAGTTCAGAAAGAACCCATTTGGGAAATGTAGGCCTTAAATGAAAAGCTCTCTATATTCAGTTGTTTGCAAGTATCAGTTTCTCATCAGCAAAACACACTCACTATTTTCTAAAATCTTCAAAGCAATTCTTTCTTCAAGAGAAAATACTACCCAAAAGCCAAATATGTAAAATCGAAGATCCCTTTCCTTTCTTGCCCTCATAGAGTAGTAAATCAGTAGATTTAGGACGTTGCCTGTGGCTCAGTGGGTAAGGCGCCAGCCCCATATATCAAGGGTGGTAGGTTCAAACCCGGGCCTGGCCAAACTGCAACTAAAAAATAGCCAGGCGTTCTGGTGGGCTCCTGTAGTCCCAGCTACGTGGGAGGCTGAGGCAAGAGAATCCCCTAAGCCCAAGAGCTGGAGGTTGCTCTGAGCTGTGATGCCATGGCACTCTACCCAGGGTGATAAAGTGAGACTCTTGTCTCTAAAAAAAAGAGAGAGAGAAAAAAAAAGAAACGAAAATCCGTAGATTTACTATAGTGCTATGGCATAATTTTGGGAAAAAAAAATAAACCAATAACAGCTCGGTTATTTAGAAGAATCAGGTAGAAAATTAAGTTAAGCACTTGAAGAAATGCAAAATATCTTTTTAAAAAGGAGAAAAAAGCAGTTCTGCGTTTAAGAAACTTTAAATATATGATCTGAAGAGACAGAACGGCAAACATATACATAAAAAAAATTAGAGAACAATTATGTGGTACTGGTGGTAAAGGTAAAAGTTGTTTGAAGAAGAGGTGCTCCGGTTTCTTTAATCTCTACCCTCTAATGCAGAATGACTTTATGAGCAGGCTAGGCAGGCATCAGGCCATACAGCACGGTCTGAGACACAAGGGCATGACCTCCTATCCAGTAACATCTCCTCAAAAATTCCTCTGTGGTTCAGCTATCTATGTGGCTTCTAGGTCCTCACTGAACATGCACTCGTGTGTGCAAAACCCTCTCCAGACTCAGGATGAAGGAATGACACAGTCCCTTGGGGTCAGCCTTATCTATGACTAGGCCTATGCCACCTTCCAGAGCAGTAGTCCCACCATGGAATCCTTTTGACCTAAGAGCTCAGCTGTAAGAACTGAGACTTGTTTTTGCTTTTTTTTACTGCCCGGGTACCCTAGCTCTTCCAATCCTGGAATCCAAGAAGTGGTACCCCCTCGGCACTCCTTTTCTACACCCTGTCCTCTCCACAGTCTTTTGCTGGGGCTTAGAAAGCAATAACCCAAAGCAAATATCTGGTTGCTCACACTGTGCAGAGGCCTAATTTTCATGAAACAAGACACGACTATTAACTGTATAACTGTACTGGCCTAATATGGAGATGGACTGATTCAAGGGCTTATGAGATAATCCATCAACCAAGTTTTGGGTTGTGAAACTTGTTGGGGCTCAAAAGAACAATACCCCAAAATGAAAGCTTCAGAAGCAGTCTCAAAAGAGAAAATTCTTCTCTCTGACTTTCTCTAGCCCTCCTCTCGTTCCCCTCATTCTTTCCTGAGGTCAGCTACAGAGACTAAAACCCTATTTTCCCCAAAGTCAGACATAAAGTCTAAAAATACTACTCTAACCTTCCCCTTGCTTTTCTATGGAACAACTGGCCAAAAAGAAATTAAGAGCCTTATTCCAGAAGGGTCTTGTCCCATACCCAGGAGGAAGGAAGGTTATACAAGGAAGCCAAGAGACATCTGAACAGACAGCCCTTACTGAGCTTCCCCACTCAGTCTATTAGTATTCGATTGTACCCTTTTAGTCCAATCACATATCTACATAGCTGTCCATACTTTATTGAACCTAAGTATAAAAATGGACTTTCCCCTGTATCTTTGGGTCTTCATTATGCAAACTCCCATATTATGAAAAATAATGCTCAAATAATTTGTTATGCTTTTTTTCTTGTTATCCTGTCTTTATTATAAGGGCATCAGCCATGATCCTTATGATGGAAAGGAAAGGGATCACCCTATTTCTGCCCCTATACTTTCCAGAGGCTTGAAAGCTCACATCTAAACTCCAGGGGCCATGGCTGATATAGAACCTGCCTCTCCCTGATAGTAACTGTTTGCCTAAACCTCTACTTGGTGTTTTCCAGGGTATTAAGTTGATCTTACAACAGTATCTTGCACACCAAGTTGATTTAGGAGATTTGGCTTTCTACCTCTGATTTTCTTTTTGTTTTACCATTCTGCAAGCACCTCTAACAACAATGGCTTTTTAAAAAGACAGCAGCAACTCTCAGTCAAAGAAATACAGTTCCTGTTCTTCCCTGCCAAACAGTACTTCCCCTCACTGGGTATTGCTGAGGTTCTCCTCATTCAGCACCTTGATCCAGCTTCTTTTCATTCTGCATCCCCATCCCATAAGCCTGTACATTTTCTAGAAGCCACTTCCTCTGATCTATTTTATCTGAATACAAGTCCTCTCCCTAAAACCTACCTTTAAAAATGCTTCCTTTAATGGCTGGGCATGGTGGCTCGCACCTGTAACCCTGGCACTCTGAGAGGCTGAGGTTGGTGGATTGCTTGAGCTCAGGAATTTGAGACTGGCCTAAGGAAAAGTGACACGCATCTCTATTAAAAATAGAAAAAAAATAGCCAGGGGTTGGGGTGGGCGCCTGTAGTCCCAGCTACTTGGGAGGCTGAGGCAGAAGGATCACTTGAACCCAGGAGTCTGAGGTTGCTGTGAGCTAGGCTGACACCACTGCACACTAGCCTGGACAACAGGCTTCTTCAAAAGCTTGCAGAGTCTCCAGATTTTCCTATCGAATACATACATTCCTGGAGAAATAGTTCAATGTATTCTGTCTTTGCATGTCTTAACTGATTTCTAAAGGCAAAAACTAGTGTAGAAGGAGTTGAAAGTGAACAGAGAATCTTCATGTTGAACACCTGTAGGACACAAAATAGAATACAGAATATAAAAAATACTTAGGAGTGATTTTAAGACAAGAATTTGTTAAATGAACACTGTGTATAGATCAATAACATATTCTGATCCATGAAGATCAGGACTCCCAGAAAGGAAGCTGATGACGTCAATAAATTCTAAAAATCTTTAATTGTGTTTTGGTCATAAAGATTAATCACATTAACTAAGAAATTTCCAAATGCCTTTGATATAGGATGATGGAACCTAAAATAATGATATAACAAAGTGTTATAAAAAAAACTGTCCAGTGATAATGTCACTCTCACCATCAATTTTGCTTACTAGCATGAATTTGATGCTCAGCTAGCTAACTTAACTATCATAAGATCAAGTTACTGGAGATCTGGTTACATAAAATTCACTTCCACCCTAAGATTCCCAGCAAAATAAGAATTGTTGGGTGTTGTGCCCTACTTTATGATAAAAGAAAGGAAAAAAATAAATGAAAAAGGATTATGATTATTTAGTCCAGCTTCAGCATCACTATTCCATATTAGGGAAGAATCCATTTTTAGAAACCATAATAATACTACTAATTAGGAATAAAATTTGTAGGTAGCAATGGTGTATAAAGACCTAAACTACATCATAATTTTGTTTACTTTTCATCCTCCCAAATCATCCCGTTAACTGTTGCAGGGAAACCAGCAGAGGGAGCACCACCATTGTGTGCTTTTTTTTTTTTCTTTTTTTTCCCCTGATAGGAGCTCTTTTAAAAACAAAAGGGTTGGATTGTCTTCTCTTATGGCTTTTCAGATACTTTATCAAGTTGGCAAAACCACTGTAGAATACAAATATTATTTTTCACTGCTCAATATTTTCTGTAACTTTTTTTTAAAAAATCAGCATTGAAACATTCTCTGTATTAATGTTTTCATTAAGAAGGGAATGCATGTTTGTTGTACAAAATGAAAGAGATCCAAAGAAAGTTTTAAAAGTTAATTTTCTCCAATCTCTCTTTCAGGTGTGTATTATAAACAGGCATTTTTCACATCTTTCTTAGAAAAACAAATTACACACACATGTTTATACCTACATGGAAAGACATATATAAATGTGTCTATATATATTCTTAGGTAGGATCAGTTTATTTGCTTATTTGTTTTTAAATGATATCATACTAAAGAAGCCTATTTCTAGCTAACAAGATGAATATACAGTGTTTTCAATAGGAAATGTGAAATAAACACAATGTCAGGCCTTATAATACCATGTGTGAACAGAGAGTCAAAACATGTAACACTGTAACAATGTCACTGCCTTCCAAGTGAAACATCTAAAGACGTGTAAGTGAATGTGGGGATCTGGAAAAACAAACAAATCAGAATACAAAATTCTTTTTCTTAAATTGCCATGAGGAAAACTAGGTGAATTAATTTTTGATTTACTGTTTATGTCACCAATCTCTTCACAAAACAATAGCAACAGAACTCAACCACACATGGTTGAATGGTTTTACTTTTTAAAAAGTGAAATATAATAAAAGGCATTCTTTAAACTCAATATTTTTTCCAACTCAAACTAAAGTAGATCAAATCCCTTTCTTCACAAAGTTCACTCTATCATTTGCAAACTGAATTTAAAAAGCAAAAAAAAAAAAAAAAAAAAA
>NW_003852431.1:6261889-6271719 GCF_000181295.1 Otolemur garnettii
CCCGCCACAACACCCGGCCATTCCTTGGTTGCAGCCGTCATTGTTGCTTGGCGGGCCCGGGCTGGATTCAAACCCACCACCTTAGGTGTACGTGGCTGGTGCCTTAGCCGGTTGAGCTATAGGCGCCGAGCCTATAGAGAGAATCTTGAATTTCACTGTAGGTTCCAACCCCTAACCAACCTCATCTCTTTGCAAAACTAGTGTTCCAGGACCCAGAGACCCATGAGAGTCCAGGGACCAACCTAGCTAGTTGGTAGGTGTCTCTGTGGGTTTATCTTTCTGAACCCAGTACATTTGTGCAGACCTCCACGGTCTGTCTTGTGATGCCCATAAAATCCCATCACTCAACATGCCTGCTTTGTTTGCCTGCATCTCTGCATCTCTGCATATGCGCTTTGGGCACAGCCTCCTAACGGTGTTCTTTAAACAGTAATCTTTGCCCATTACTATGCACCTTGATCTCACAGCTTGGTGCTCTGGTTTCCTACATAGAAAGTTAGGAAATGTTGCAAGAAGATAAAGAGCACAAAGGGAAACGATGTGAAGGGGAAAAAAAAACTTGTGAGGGTAGAAGGGAAAGGCGTTATTTACAGGATTATAAAGAATTTTTTCTGGCCAGGCATGGTGGCTTACACCTACAATACTAGCAGTCTGAGAGGCAGAGGCTGCAGGATCACTTGAGCTCAGGGGGTTAAGACCAGCCTGAGCAAGAGTGAGGCCCCTGTCTCTACTAAAAATAGAAAAATTAGCCAGGCCTCATGGTGGGTGCCTATTGTCTCAGGTACTCAGGAGGCTGAGGCAGGAGGATGGCTTAAACTCAGGAGTTTGAGGTTGCTATGAGCTAGGCTGAAACCATAGTACTCTAGCCTAGGGCAACAGAGTGAGACTCTCTCTCTTCTCTCTCTCAAAAAAAGTATCATTTCGGAGTTAGGAGTAATTAGTCAGCTATGGTTTTCTTCTCGATTCTGAAGAACAGAAAAAAAAAGTCATTTTATAGGGGGTTTCTCGCTTTTTTATTTTTTAACCTTATGCTAAGGGCTTTAAATATATAAAAAAGTTTAATGCCACACCTTTATGATAAAGCGTGATTGCACACACAGCATATGGACCCTCATGCCATAAATAAAGGGTACTTATTAAATATAAATAAAGGAATACTGAGGAATGGAGAGGTCAAAAGCCTGGCTGAGGGCACAGGAAAGGTAGTTGCAGAGTCAGGATAAGACTCGGGGTTCTTGACTCCAGCCCTTTCCTTTATCCACAAAGCCAACATCAGCAGTCTAGATTTGTTATCTCGCCCCCTTCTGTCTCAAAGGCTGAGCGACAAAGAGTGCTTAGTGTGATACTGAGTGTAAATGACAGCACAGGAAGTCCGTTCTCAGGGCAGGCGGTGAGACTGGCAGCTGAAGGCAGCCAGAAAGCAGGTCTGTGCAGAACACTCCAGTCCGCACTGGCTCCCATTCCTCCTGTGGCCCGGCGGCCACAGTGGCCCAGCCTCAAAGTTGCAGAGGCCGCAGGAGGGTGCACGGAACCCCTCAATTCCTCAGCACCTCTCAGCAAAGGCTGCAACGTAATAACCCAGAGGTGAATCGCCTGTAGAATTGGGTATTTTCTATATATATTTTAAAATAGTTCATATTATGAGCCACAGAGGAATTATGTCCTATTCATCAGCTGTGTATAGCATTACTTTTCTGATGGGGTACTAACCGGTTAATTCACCTCTCTGAAACATGTTAATACAGTTCTCCAGGAATTCCATCTAGTCACGTATCACATGTTTGGAGCTTAAAATGCTGAAAGTGAAGAAATCTTGCCTCAAAACAGGTTCAGTATATCTTCCATATATGGTAGAAACATTTGTAAGGAAACCACACCCACTGCTGGATTCACAGTTGTATCAGCCAAGACATTGTATGTACAAGCAGTCAGGGGGTTACAAACATCTGACGTGTGTGCAACTTGCACTTCTGAATGGAGGCTATTACAGGTAATTAGTAAAGGTACCTGTTCCAGGTCACATACAAATGCAACTTAAGAACCTACAGAACCTATCTTGTCCATCACCTGGGGACTGCCTGTGTGTAAAGTGTATTAGTCCAACTACTTAGCATACGTGTGAATTCACTTGTGCCCTTATGGCATTCTCATTTACTGCAAATGCAAAAGAAAGTGAAGCCTCCCGTGACCTAATTCTACTGGAAATTGAATTTTATTATCTTCCTGTAAACCTACCTTTTCTTACCAGTGTTTTATCACAAATAGAGAAAAACTAATTTATCATACATGGAGGACAGTATCCCAAAGCATATCTGGCGATTTCTCCTATACTGTTAAGTTGTGACCGCTTCTTAATTCATTAAATAGTGATGAACATATCCTGTGAAAAGAGATGCTTTACATAACCAGGTGCCTAATTGTAAGATTGACACTTTAGTCATACTTACATTGATCAAAATAGACGAAGTATTGTAAAATCTGATAGTTCCTGAATGATAGTTCTATCATTCTTAATATCCAGTGTCCATAACCTGGGAGAAGCTAATCTCTGAGATGCACCCTCCGAGGGATCATAGAACATTTTCATTCTAAATGACTTTTGTTCCAAATGTTAAGCCTCTACTAAAATAAAGGTCAAAAGACATCATCACAGGAGGAAGTCGTTTTTATGTTCTTTATTTATGCCTGTATTTTAACTATGGGTTAAGTCAATCAGAAGTTGGCAGGTTTTACCAGTGTGGAGGGCAAACATATTTAAGGAGAAAAAAGCGACACCCAAAGGAAGGCACAAACAGAGACCCAAAGAGACAGAAACATGACAGAAGGTCCTTCCTCAAAAATACCAGACTGCTTTAGTTACAGTATACGCACTACTGGCTCAGGATTCCTAAATCCGTAGACTGAAGAAAAACTGCCTTGTCATCAGAACTACAAAATTTATGGATCTCCAGAGAAACAGACTGGTGGAGCTGCGGCTCTAAACTCCAAACCCTCTCTCCGAGGAAGAAAACAAATTCTACCTGTAAAATAACTTGAACTGCGTGACCAACACGTTGGAAATAACAGCAAATACTCCCAGCATAGGACACTAACCTCAGGCTTTTCTTTCAAAAGTAGGAGGAGAACAGATAAGGGGCCTGGATTGTAGCAAACAGAATGCAGAGAGGAAAAGCTGCAATAGAAACAGATAGATAAAAGCATGACATTAAAAAGAGAAGTGTTTAACTGTTAAATCATCCAAATTGCTTTGCCAAATTTTGACATGCTTGGTTTCTTGTAGTAAAATCTCCTGGGTTTTGGCCTTTTTTTTTTTTTTTTTGTAAAGCCAAAAAAAAAAAAAAAAGTGAGGTAAAATAACCAGCTGTTCCTTGTATAGCTCAGGAAACAAGTTTGATTTATTACTTTAAGGTTATTTTTGAATGAGCTGCTTGTGGGAGCCAGAGTGCAGAAGTCACTGGGGCCTGTCCACTTGAAGGGCTCAAACTGTTTCCTGAACAGCCCTTCCCCACTCCTCACCTCCGACGGCTATTATTGACTACGTGTGACTGGGGCCTTCCAGGATTTTAAAACAGCAGGGGTCTCGGCCAAACAATCGGGCTGTCAATTACCTTTTCCCCTGTTGTGAAAGCGGGGCCCCAGACAATGCCACTTCTCAGCGGGGAGTTGTGCGGCTCCGAGTCGGTAACCCACTCTCGCCCCGTTGGGCTTTCAAAACCCAGTAAATGGTTGGTGCGTCGCTCACTTTTGTCTGCCTGTGTCGGTTCTAACCCGAACTGCTACGAGGTGGCGATGTCTCCACGGACAGATTTTTAAGTGCTTGCTAGGGCAAAACCGATTCTGTACGTTATCTCTGCGCTTCGTGCAGGTTTTTTCCTAAGACCCGAAGGGACACAAAGGGCAAGCCGGCAGCTCTCAGCCCCCTTCTCTAGGCGGGTCCTCCGGCAGCGCCCGAGCCTCCCCTACCTATATTGTGGCTTAAAAAACTTCCTGTGGGCATTGATGACTCGCTGGGAGCACTGTCCATCATCCCGCCCCTTTGTCTGGCAGTCACTTCCATTCGAATTTGACTGACTGAGGCAGCCCGAGTTATTTGTAAAGAACAACAAGGCTTTCCATTCATAATTTTAGTAAAGGGACAGGGTGCTAATGACTGAGCTTGAATAACCAGGGAATGTGGTATTCAAGGCAGGAAGAAGCCCAACTGGCTGCCAAATGAGGGAAGGAGAGAGGATGTAGGTGAAAAGTGGCTGCATAAAAAGCCAAACAATGGCCCGAGGACCGTCCATGTATGCAAATACAAATCGCGTTTTAAAAAGGTGAGACAGCCAGGAGGATGGAAGCAGGAAGGAGGGCAGGGAAAGTCTAATAGGATTTCATTAACTTTGGGGTCGAGTTACATGCCAGAGTTTACCGAATCCGAAACCCATAAAGTGTTTACAAAGGAAGTGAGCTTTTCTTCCACTGCTGGTTCTCCTACAAAAGGAAAACTGGTTTGCACTCTCTTTTGGTACCTTTCACATATTCAGACAAAGAGGGTTTGTTTTCCCTCCTTGGAACAAAGTCTGGATTCCCAAGAGCTTAGTTGTGGGGTCTCTCGTCAATGTTATGCTCATGCAGAATGAACTCGGTATGGCATGATTTTATACATCTGCTGCTTCCAAAGAAGAGAATTTGTAAAAACTTGAATATCTGAATGGTAAGTATTAGGGATTGAAGGATTTTTTTTTTTTTTTTTTTTTTTGCCAAAATAGTAAAATTGTGGTTTGGGTTCTTTTTTTTTTAAGAAATTAAAAGTAGGCTGGGCACAGTGGCTCACGCCTATAAACCTAGCACCCTGAGATGCTAAGGTGGGTGGATTGCCTGAGCTCAGGAGTTTGAGACCAGGCTGAGAAAGAGCCAGAACCCGTCTCTACTAAAAAAAAAAAAAAAAGAGTAAGAAAAAGAAAATCTGGCTGGGCATCTGACAGGCACCTGTAGTCCCAGCTACTCAGGAGGCTGAGGCAGGAGGATCCCTTGCTAGGAGGTTGCTGTGAGCTATGAGACCATAGCACTCTCCCCAGGGTGACTGAGTGAGACTATGTCTGAAAAAAAAAAAAAAAAGAAAGAAAGAAAACAAATTAAAAGTGTCATATCGAAGTGTTTTTTATGTGTGATTAGGTCCATGGAGTTCTAGAAAAAGTTCCAAAATAATAATGTTGCACATTTTGAATCTACAATTAGCACAATGATTTGAGCTGTTTTTTCAAAGACAATGCAGTTCCATCAGAAAAGAATGTTACAATAAATTTTAGAAAAATGTACCATGTTTTTGTTTTTAAACAGGGCCTTATTCTATTGCCCTGGGTAGGGTACAGTGGCATCATCACAACTCACTGCAACCTCAGATCATGGTTCAAGAGATCCTCCTCCCTCAGCCTCCAAGGAGCTGAGACTACAGCATCTGACTTCCACCTCAGCCTCCCAGAGTGTCAGGATTACTGGTATGAGCCACTGTACCCTGTAAAAGTTCATAACAAATCAGCAAAAATCAATTATCAGGCTTGGAACTCTTGAGCTCTACCTATTTCAGTCTATTAGGGTTTGTTTTCTTAGACAGCAACTAGGGCTACTAACACCCAAAGTCAAGTTTGGACCCTGAGTTGAGTGTTTATTGATCTCTGAGTTCCTAGCCATAAAGTAACCCAACAAACGTTCCTGAAAATAGAGGCACTACATGTATATGCTATATGGTTCACATTCATTATTTCATTTCATTCTGACAACCACCCTGTTCTGTTCAATGAGGAAAGTGAGGTGTGGAGATACTCTGGTACTTATCATGCATTTCCACCTCTACTCAACAAAGGTGAAGGTCAGTGAACGAGTAACTGGAGGTTTCCAAAACTAACCTAAAGTAGGCCTTAGGTGGACTTTTATTATTATTATTATTATTACTATTTATTTATTTTGGTCTGTGTTTTAAGCATGTTCACTTTAAATTGAAATAAAGTTAGATGAAGTGTTTATCCTATGGCTGCCCATGCTCTCTGGCACATCCTCCCCAAACCTTAAATTTTTAAGAAAGAGATTAAATAACTTGCCACAATGCTTAGAATTAAGGTTGGATGAGAGCTTAATCACATCGTGGTGGTTCTATATTCAAAGCCGGGCGAGGTTTACTGGGGGGACCTGAGGCTACACGCCCTCGGCTCCACCAATGATCTGACTGGCAGGCCTAAGCTTCCTTCCATGAAGGAAACAAAGATAATAAGATCTGGTGTCTCCGTTGACTCTCCTATGACTTTCCTGTCAGCTGTCTCTACTGTTAATAAATGGATCCCGGAAGTTTTTTGGGTTTTTTTTTTTTTTTTTGAAAAAAAGAAGATTTCAGCATTTGGGATGTCTGTGCTGTAAATACACCCACCATCTCAACTTATCAAACCTGACATCACTAAGTGTGGAGACAGAAAGACATGTGCACAACCAGTTCTTGCAAGCAGGTGTGAGCGAGCGTGTTCTGGCACCCACCTGCATCTATCTACACTTGGTTTGATGTCTACTTTCTATTTTTCTTTTTGCTGAAGTATGAGTTCCTATTATAGTTTCAAATTATTATATAATAATATAATGACTTTCACTTATGGAAGAGTCGCTACAAATCAGACTTCTAAAATTCCAGGTGTTTTCTGCATTTTAATCTTCACAGCAATGCTCTGACGTAGGTTAGTAGTTTCATTCGCCCTGTAGACAGGGGGAGAAACTAAAGCCCTGGGAAATAATCCATGCAAGGTCTCCTTCCTCAGCAGTGCCCAACCTGCAGCCCTTGGGCCATACTCTGATTTTGTGAGGACTTTTTGCTTATCTGTGGTGTCAGATATCATGAAAAGTATGCAAGGACCTTTTTTTCTGCTCACCAGTGTTCTTTAGTGTTTGCGTATTTACTGTGTGGCACCTGACAACTCTTATTCTTCCAAAGTGGGGGCAGGACATAAAAGGTTGGACACCCCTGAATCATACTCCATGTGAAGGTTCTTATTATTTGATTTTCCTTATACTCCCCAGTATTTCTAATGTATAGAAATTTCTATGTAATATTTCTAATATGAATTGATGGAAAATGGCCATGGTTAAGAACCACTGATCTAGACAACAAAACAATAACTCTTGCTATTTGAAAAAAAATTAGTAAGAGTCCTATTGTATGTGACTAAGTATAGGTCTTAGATAAAACTCAACTCTCACTTGTATTTAGTTGTATAGACAGGCACTACACATTTTAAAGAAATCCCTCTCTTGGCCAGTTAAAGTACCTTACCCCTATAATCATAGCATAGTTGGGAGGCCAAGGCAGGAGGTTCTCTTGGGGTCAAGGATTCAAGACAAGCCTTAGCAAAGTGAGACCCAGTCTCTATTAAAAATAGAAAAGTTAACCAGGCGTGGTGATGATAACCTGTCCTCCCAGCTACTCGGGAGGCTGAGGCAGGAGGACTGCTTGAGCCCAGGAGTTTGAGGTTGCTGTGAGCTAGGCTAAGGCCGTGGCACTCTATCCTGGGAGACAGAGCCAGACTGTGTCTCAAAAAACAAACAAACAAAAAATCCCTCTGTAGAGATGAAGTGAAACTGGAAGTCATATTTCTAATGTGGTGCAGTTTTTAAAAACTGTATTCTAAGCAACCTAACTATCTCATAAGTAACATTATCAATAAACTTTATAATGAATTTCTAGCTTTCATTTCAAATATTACTATATTATTATTTATTTGCTTAGTTTTATTTTACCAGATAAAATATATTATGTAGGAGACATACACTAAGAAAGTACTTGTTTGGGGCAGTGCCTGTGGGTAGGACACCAGCCCCATATACCGAGGGTGGAGGGTTTGAACCTGGTCCTGGCCAGATAAAAACAGCAGTGGCAACTGCAACAGAAAAATAGCCAGGCCTTGTGGTGGGCGCCTGTAGTCAGGGCACCTTGGGAGGCAGAGGCAAGAGAATCGCTTAAGCCCAAGAGTTGGAGGTCGCTATGAGCTGTGATGCCACAGCCCTCATAGTGAGACTCTTTATAGTTTATCTGAAATGCAAATTAAATTGACCATCCTATATTTTTGTTAGCTTTGGCAGACCAAAATTAATTTGGGGCCAGAATTATCATGCTTTGAACCAAAATTTCACACAAGCTCATGTTCTTGTACTACCTTTCATGATCCAAACTTATCCATCCACTAAACGTGGGCTCTGAGTATCCCAATAAACAACAAGGCTTTGTCACTTTTACCAGTTGTATTCCTGATGATTTGGGGTCCTTAATGTGAAATGTTAAACTATAGAAGTTCTAGAACAACAAATATTTTTATAATTCGGATGCTAAGAAGCCGTTTTAGGTAATGGAATGCATAAGACAGAAACCATAAGTGAAAAAATGGATAGACATGGGTTTACACACATGTTGAAAGTGTCTTGTATCACAAAACACAAGACAAAACAAAAATAATATAAAAGTAAGTCTAAAAAGTAAATGGAAAATGGAAGGATGCTTGCAGGGTGAAATAAGGTGGACCAAAACCTAAACAAAAGACGAACACGTCAATTACAACATGAAAAAGGGACATGAAATTGAATTCACAGAAAAAAATGCGTCCAATAAATATAAGAAAAGATGCTCAACCTCCGAAGTAAACAATGAAGAAATGAAACAATGAGCTATCTCGCTTCATCTACCAGACGAGTATTGATTGAAAATTTTGACAGAGCTCACTGTCAGTCAGGGTTTTAGGGAAACATTCACGCTCACAAACTAGGGTTCCAAAGGTAAACTGGAATAATCATTTAGGGAGAAGATGAACAGTATTACCAGAAATCTTAATAGGCATACGTTTGGCTCATTCAATGTAATGAATGTATTCTAAGAAAACAAATGTACAAATGCATATTTAAACACATGCTTATCATCGCACTAGATAGTCTTAGCAAAACAACCTGTCCTCAAACCTTCCTCTAGTCTGGAATCTAACAACTAACAATGTGGAATTTTTAAATTAAACATTCACAAAATACTAACTATGAGTGGAATTTTTGTTGTTAAGAGTTTTATGAATTGTTTGAATTTCTTTTTTTCTTATAGTGACCATGTCATTCAGGAAAAATTAATCCATTTGTCATTTGGGAGGCAGTGATAAAGGAAAAAGGTTCAGGTATTTCTGAATTGTTCTGGAGCAGAAAGTGTTCAATATAAATTGATGGAAAATGGTCATGAATGTACACTAGAGATTTCTGGTAAAATTCCTACTCTATTGGGCTGGGTGCTGTGGCTCATGCTTATAATACTAGCACTCAGGGAGGCTGAGGCGGGTGTATTGCCTGAGCTCCCAGGTTGGAGACCAGCCTGAGCCAGAGTGAGACCTTGTCTCTAAAAATAGTGGGGTATTGTGGTAGGTGCCTGCTTGGAAGGCTGAGGCAAGAGAATCACGTGAGCCCAAGAGTTTGAGGTTGCTGTGAGCTATGATGCCATGGCGCTCTACCAATGGTGACAAAGTGAGACTGTCTCAAAAAAATAAAAAAATAAAAAAATTCCCACTCTTATTACTGAAAGGATGCTAAATCCCTCCTGAGTCCAGTTGATTCCATTTACAACACCTGCTGAGCCGTAATGCTAATAAATACCACTGGGAAGAGGCTCTTTGCTCCTCAGGTAGCATGGCCTAACAGGATATTTGGCATTTTCTTAGGTTTTAGAAGCATCACAATTAACTATTAATTTGAAAGGTAGTTGAGGCTCGGCCCCTGTGGCTCAAGCGGCTAAGGCGCCAGCCACATACACCTAAGGTGGCGGGTTCGAATCCCCAGCCCTGGCC
>NW_003852431.1:6272091-6279933 GCF_000181295.1 Otolemur garnettii
TTCTTTTTCTTTCTTTTCTTTTTTTTTTTTTTTTTTAGATACAATGTCTCACTCTGCTGCGCAGGCTGAAGTGCTGCAATGGCATAATCATAGCTCCCTATGACCTTGAATTCCTGGGCTCAAGCATTTCTCCTGCCTCAGCCTCCCAAGTAACTGGTACTACAGACAGATGTGATCACACCAGGCTAATTTTTTTTGGAAGGGGTGAGTAGAGACAGGGGTCTGGCTGTGTTGCCCAAGCTAGTCTCTAACTTTTGGCCTCAAGGAATCCTCCTAAATTGGCCTTTCAAAGTACAGAGATTAGGGCAGTGCCTGAGGCTCAAAGGAGTAGGGCTCAGGCCCCATATACCGGAGGTGGCAGATACAAACCCAGCCCCACCCGGATTACAGGTGTGATCCACTGTGCCTGGTCTAGGATTCTTTCTTTTTCTTTACTTTTCTTTCTTATTCTTTTTTTTCAGACAGTTTTACTCAGTATCCCTAGGTTTGAGTGATATGGTGTTATAGCTCCCAGCAACCTCAAACTCTTGGGCTCAAGCGATCCTCTTGCCTCAATCTCCCAAGTAGCTGGAACTACAGGCACCTGCCACAATGCCCAGCTAATTTTAGAGACAGGGTCTCACTTGCTCAGGCTGGTCTTGAACTCCTAAACTCAAGCAATCTGCCTGCCTCTGCCTCCCAGAGTGCTAGGACTACAGGCAAGAGCCACCATACCTGGCTAGGATTCTTTCTTAAAACTCAAAGTATTTCAGATTTCGTCCAGAACTGTCTTATCTGAATTCCACTCTAAGGTTACAGTACTCCAAACATAAAAGTCTTTTTCACCCACACCCTTGGTATGCAGAGAATTTTAGCTTCCTCGTAAACCATTTACAATTTGTACTGCCAAAATGAGAGAATGACGGGCCTGCAAGCTAGGGCCCAAAGAGATTAAGCAACTTGTCCACTGCCCTGATCAGACTCTGCCTCCTTTCTGAGCTTCTTTTATTCTGATGGGCCAATAAATCCTCAAGTATCAATAGCACACAGGTGAAAACAGACTCACTGGAATCTCTCAAATGGTTTTCTACCTACCACCTGCACACGACTATTTGCCTCATCTCCTGACTTTGGCCACCAGCTTTTTATAGTCAGAAACTAGATATTTCTCATTTCAACCTGCTGAGCAAAGTGATGGGGACTCAAGCCTCCCAGTCTATCGTCATGAAAACAGGAATCCTGCCCCCAGAAGATTGGACCATGTTGATCTGACATAAGAGGGAGTACTAGGTATGTGTTTTCCCAGGAATACTAGAGATTGTGACTTGTGTAGTACAAAATTCTATACCCAAGAATTGTGTTTGATTATTATTATTATCCTAAATTATGTACAAATTCACCTTTATAGAATCATCATAATCCAAAGAGGTTAGAAGGATGAACTATCGCAGCGTTCCAGTGTACTACCCATACCTGTGCCGTTACATACATTCATGGAAGTGAATGCACACCTTCCTTCTAACAGGGGGTGCAGCTTCAACACCATTTCAGACACAGGGTTGCATCCCCAAAAGATATACTTAAATTGAGTGTTAGGGAAGAGCTCTAGCATTGAGGCCACTCTTAAATAAAAAGGAACTCATCTTCTCAATCCTCTAGATTTCTTGAATAATTCAGTAAGTAGACATTCTAATGAGAAACAACTGTATCCAATAAATCAGTCCCTTTTTTCACTAAAGTGCTTTACCTACTTTGAAAAAGTTATACATGAAAACAAAAATGAATGTAAGGTTTCTATAGATGTACTGTCTATTACTGGCTGAATATAGCTAACCATAGTTAAACCCTGTTCTATATCTCTAAATTTCTATCTCCATGGGAGTACAAACAAGTAGATACATAAAATAAATTGTGTTTACTAATTAAGTTTGAAACGTTCTTGGAAGTATAGATGCATGACACCTAATTTTACCAAATAAACCACCAAACCTCACTGAACTACTTACTGAGCACTCCCCATATGCCAGGCTTTGAGGATTCTCTGTCACTCAATCTTCACAGCAACCCTAGCAGAAGAGAACTAAGGTTAATTATTTCATTTGTATATTTACTCAGCCTATTGAAAGGTAATATTTGAGCTCCTTATACATACCAGGTCCTTCGGTGCTGGGGATAAAATAACAGGCAAATCCAGCTTGGTTTCTAGACCTCATGGAGGTTGAGATTCAGTGAAGGAGACGGTTATTCATGAAAGTATCACTCAGTTACACAAATAGTTGCATTGAAGAAGGCCATAGGAAGAAAAAGTGGGATATAACCTAGTCAGAAAAAGCCTTCCTGGGGGTCTGATGACAGGGATTTGACAGATAAATAGGAGTTGTTGTAAGGAGGCAAAAGGGATTACCTAGAAAGGTGCATCAGAGAATAGCTTGCACTAAAGCCCTGTTGCAGCGGGGAGGTACTTTGGAGCAACCAAGAAGTAGTCTTCATAGCTGCAGGGTAGAAAGCAGGGGACTGTGATATAACTTCAGGCTGGGGAGAGGGAACTTGGCCAGACCCCCTCTGGACCTTGAAGTTGTGTGAAGGACTTGAATTTTTACTGGAGGAGTAATATGAAGCCAGAAGACAATTCAGCAACAGAAGACTATGATCAGATTTGCCCAAAGTGGTGTCCAACCCAGAGCCACATGCAGATTTTGTGAGGATATTTTTTGCTTATTGGTGGTATCAAATATCATGAAAAGTATGCCAGGGCTTTTTTTTTTTTTTTTTTTTGATGATCAGGTTTTCTTGGTGTTTGTGTATTTAATGTGGGGCCCAAGACAACTTTTATTTTTCCAATGTCCTATTTAAAGGTAATAGTTGAGCTCCTCATATGTACCAGGACCAAGAAAAGGTTGCACGCCCCTGTAGACTAAATCCAAATTCAGATGTCCTGAACACCCAAAGCCTTTGGAGCCTATCACGATGTTTAAAAGTGCAACCTCAAGCATCATTTCCAATTAAGAATTATAGCCTTAAAAAAGAAAATAGTAATGTTGAAGATCTAATCTCTCATTTTGCTAGCTCATTATTTTAGCAACATCTAGTGTAGAATGCAAGGATGTCTCTGTGGTTTAAAATGAGCATGAGAAGATTATTTCTCAGAATTACAAGGGGATGTTCACAGAAAACATGAACAGCAAACCTTTTCCATTGTTTGGTGGTTTCCTTGAATCTATTTTTAAAATGCATTCTTGAAAGTTAACTAAGCGCTAACTTCTTTTAAAATACCATTTCATGCTTAATTTTAAATAAAGGTGTCATACTTTTTGCAAAATGCACTTGCAAAGTGAAAAATTCATAACAGTTTACTTTCACCTATATTCTCTACCGTCTCATCATCAGCCTGCTTGATAATTTCTTTATTATATACAAAAGACACCAAAAGATGTATACACATTTTAAGAGATGCTATCTATGTATTGCTTTTTGAAGTTGAATGGAATTCTGAGAGAAATGTGTAGACATTTGCTCAAAAGATGGCATTAATCAAACAAATGCTAATGTCACCTGGTGACAGGCAGGACCGGGACCATTGAAGAAAATGGTAGAAAGCCTGGTTATTGTTTGAGGAGCAGCACAAGACCATTTTGAAGTGGTATTTGAAATTTGAGAACGTTGTGGAAATACAATGGAAGAGGGAGTATGCCACAGAACCTTGGACGCATGTAACCATTGCATGCAATGGTGATAAGGTTGAGACACACAGTACTGTGTGGGATGTGCACAAGGGATGATTCGGGACATCTCCGCAACACCTTGCTCAAGCGATAGTTCTCCACAATCAGATGTGTCTGGACGCTGACAGTAACCACTTTGAGCACCTCTTGCAATTGCAAAAGTCAAACATGACTTGTATGCATCTCTTGCTGTTGGCACCACGCATTCTGTACCTTTTTTGGCACCCTCTGTAGTTTAATGCTAGCTTAATGTAGTCCCTGTAGCATTCTTTCCAATTATATAAAATTTCCACGAAGGTTTACATTTTAACTTAAAAAATATTTACCATTTCACCTATTAAAAATCATTGCCTGAACACACTTGTTTCAGTCACGACCTAATAATTATGCAAAACACAATGTTAATTTCCAAGGCAGCAGGATAACTCAAATTCTGTCATTAAAAATCTCAAAAACTGGCTCAGCGCCTGTGGTTGAAGTGTTTAAGGTGCCAGCCACATACACCTAAGGTGGTGGGTTCGAATCCAGCCCAGGCCTGCCAAACAACAATGATGGCTGCAACCAAAAAATAGCTGGGCGTTTGTGGGGGACACCTGTGGTCCCAGCTACTTGGGAGGCTGAGGCAGGAGACTCGCTTGAGTCCAGGAGTTGGAGGTTGCTGTGAGCTGTGATGTCACAGCACTCTACCCAGGGGGACAGCTTGAGGCTCTGTCTCAAAAAAAAAAAAAAGAAAAGAAAAATAATAAGGGTTAGTTTTGTTCTCTAGGCAATCACATAGTTTATATTAAGACTGGTTCAGACCATCAGTGGGCATTATAATGAAGCATTTCTCCCCATAATGAATTCATAAGATTATAATTTCAATTCGTAACTAATCCTAGACTCTGGTGATTTATTTACCTGGAACATGGCAGAAATCCCATAAATATATGAATTTTAAAAATTTCAAAAATTGCTAGTTTGCTTTTACAAAATGAAGACTAGAAAAATATTAACTTACTGTAGTTACATGTTTTGATTTCATAAATTCACTGAGAAGCATTTATTGAATATCTAATGATGACAGAGATCAGAGTAAGTGTTTTATTTTATTAAAAATGAGATGGTGAGTCTGGGTGTGGTGGCTCACACCTGTAATCCTAGCACTCTGGGAGGCCAAGGCTGGTGAATTGCTTGACCTCAGGAGTTTGAGACCAATCTGAGTTAGAGTGAGACCTCATCTCTAAAAAAAAAAATACTTGAGCATTGTGGCAAGTACCTGTAGTCCCAGCTACTTGGGAGGCTGAGGCAAGAGAATCACTTAAGCCCAAGAGTTTGAAGTTGCTGTGAACTATGACAGCAGAGCACTGTACCCAGGACAACAGAATAAAACGTTGTATCAAAAAAAAAAAAAAAGAATATGAAATGGTGACAAATCTTTCTATTTCAATTCTAGGTTCCAAATAAGTCCAAGGTAGCCCTAATATAGGCTCCGCAGATTGTTGAAGTAGTCTATCCTTTGGAGTTACATACACTCAACACACAGAATGTTTGTTTGTTTGTCTGTTTGTTTTTGAAACAGAGTCACACTCAATCTGGGGTTGAGTGCTGTGGCATCATATCTCATAACAATGTCAAACTCTTGGGCTCCATTTCAGCCATTTCAGCTCCATTCCTCTCATTTCAGCCTCCCAAGTAACTGGAACTACAGGCACCCACCACAATGCCCAGCTAGTTACTCTATTTTTAGTAGGGATGGGAGTCTCACTTTGCTCAGGCTAGTCTTGAACTCCTGAGCTCAGGCAATCCACCTGCCTTGGCCTCCAAGAGTGCTAGGATTGCAGGCATGACCCACCATGCCTGGCCCAGAGTATATATTAAAAGGTTGTTTTAGGCTGGACACAGTAAATCAAGCTTGTAATCCTAGCACTCTCGGAGGCTGAGGCGGGAAGATTGCTTGAGCTCAGGAGTTTGAGACCAGCCTAAGCAAGAACAAGACTCTATCTCTATTATAAATAGAAAAATTAGCCGAGCCTGGTGGCGGGTACCTGTAGTCCCAGCTACTCAGGAATCTGAGGCAGGAAGACCACTTGAACCCAAGACTTTGAGGTTGCTGTGAGCTAGGCTGATGCTATGGTACCCTAGCCTGGGCAATAGAGTAAGGCTCTGTCTCAAAAAGAAAAAGAAAAGGAAAAAAAAAAAACTGTTTTATATAACCACAAAATATTCTCAAATGATTCTGTGTAACTTCAAAACGCTTCCTGTCCAAAGGAACAAACAAACTGAATCTGCATGCCATTGTAGCCCGTTTACCAACTTGAACATTTTTAGATTTGATCTGTTAATGGAGATTAATTCAGAGCTGGCCAGCAGCCTTGATATTGTGTGGCATCTGGACCATAAGAATAGCTTCAGTGGAATCTGTTTGACTACATCTTCCTTAGAGAACAGGGTGAACTTCCTATGCCCTTTCGATCAAATGTCCACATGAGGGGAGGCATAAAACCCAAACCGCCTATTTATTCAGAGGCTAAAATCTTCCTACTGCTACTAAACTTGGTCAGTTACAGCCAAATACTAATTTCAGTTCATGATTTTCACTTATGTAAAGCTTTAGCATCTGGGTTAAAAAGATCCTAGAACAAAAGGGATCGAATGTTAAAAACAAACAGAATAACAGACAAACCTAGGCCATTCAGGGAAAGGCAATGTGAGACTGCAGCTTCCTCCCTGATTAGATTTTCTGCACATATCAGCCCTACGAAGGAAGAAGTTTGATCTTTAGATCAAGGGACAAATTATGGGGAAAATAATGAGAGAAATCATGTTGGCCAGTTTTCACCTTGTTAACAGAACTTCACTCCGTATCTGAACTTTACATAAATTGTAGTAATAATGTGCATGCACCTAGCAGGAGTAGTCATTAATTAATCAGTAAAATCCACCAGGTGGATTCCAGAGTGGAAGATCTCTGAAAAAGACCAGACCTAGCGGAGCCTCCAGCTCAAGGTCGACTCTTCAAAACCACTCCTCTCACCCTGAGATAAACTCAAAGCTTTCCCCCAAGTTTAGTTAGGGATAAAGAACATCTCCAAAGAGGGCTAGATCTGAAGATAAACTGTCCCCAGTCCTCTAAGAAATCTAGATAAGAACTCAAGTGGCCTACATAGAATTCCTTTGCATCTTTTGTTACAGCCACTCCCAATTCCCTTCTGGAGGCAGTTATCAACAGAATTTGGGAAGTCAAAGCAATTCAAAAGTGAAATGACAAAAGTCTTTGCCTCCAATTCAAAGGGCAGTCATTGCAAAGCCCTTTGCCTCAGGAAGGTCCCTGCAGAATTCACACATAGATTAATTTTACTATTGCACTTGGGCTGTAAGGAGAAATAATAGTTGAAAGCCCTAAACTGTTACTCCTAAAAGTACCACACACTGTCATGTCCTGTGCTGTCTTTAAGTGTTTGGGGGTTTTTTGTTTTTGTTTTTTTGCAGTTTTTGGCTAGGGCGGGCTTAAACTCACCACCCCCTGAGGTATATGGGGCCAGCATCGCCACAAAATGTTAATCTATAAATAGATTGCTTTAGTAATAGAACAAAGTAACCAAAGAGAGATTAATTCTTTGTCTCAAGAATGTATCATATCAGTGCAAGATTTCTCTCTGGTTATCAACAGTGGGACTGAACCCTGTTAAACCAAGTGATTTGCTCAAACTCGGAAAGAAAGTGATACTACAGTTGTTAAATGCTACATTCTCCCATCACTACAACATAAATCTAAAGCGTATATCAGAGAGCAAGTACAATATTTTCTACATTTTTTCTCTCTATATACCTTCTACCATAGACTAAAGAAGGCAAAATTCACATATTTCATATACTACCTCATTTTTAAAAAATTGAGATTATAGTTCCAAAATGAAGTAAATACAAATAAATGAATGTGAAATATAAAAAGAAGTTAGGAAGAAGAGATCCCAAGTGTGTGACACAGAGTTGTATTTCAGGGCAAAAACTTGGAAGGTTTGTTTCTTGATGAATTCCAGGAACTTGAAGGTGAGTCTTGCTGCAGCAAAGATTTTCATGGATTCGGTATTTTTCAGGATTAGACAAATGGTAACAATCTATTCATGCATCAGGATTGCATAACACCCTTGAAAATGGG
>NW_003852431.1:6280104-6304881 GCF_000181295.1 Otolemur garnettii
CTTGAGCCCAGGAGTTGGAGGTTGCTGTGAGCAGTGAAGCCATGGCACTCTACCCAGGGGCTCAGCTTGAGGCTCTGTCTCAAAAAAAAAGAAAAGAAGGAAAAGAAAAGAAAATGGGCTGCTTTGTAAAGTTTTGCCCAACATGCTACTATAATACTGAAATTCAAAAATTAACACTAGTTATAGTTTTGGAATGTAACATGAGAATCAACTTGGAAACACATTACAATAGCTGCACTGGACACCTCATTGTACATGCACCACACATACACAAGTATAACTCCTCTTTTGGACTGTAGCTCGCTAAGTAAACTTTGGAGAGACAATATGGTAGCTTTATGCACTTCACTGCCTGGAAAACAGTAATAGTTGGCGCTAATTAAAGTAAAGACTGAGAAGTGAACTGGAATCCAACAGATTCTTACATTTTAGCTTGTGCTTACATTACAGGTTAAATGTTTTCCCAGCCAGCACACTAGTGGATGTGTGTGGGGTGGGGGGGGAAGTGGAGAGCTACAACACACGGAATTCCTTCTATTTCATGGAAGATCGATCTAAATTCCTATGCTCTTTTCTTTTCTAACTCAATAAAAAATGAGGCGCTCTAACCAGCAGGAAGTTCCTCATCTAAATTCCATTTCGTACTCTGATAGCTTTGTCTTTGCAAAGCTCCTGTAGTGCTGGGAGAACAGCATGGGCACAAGCATCTCCCTCAAAGTGGCCATCGGGTGCAGAAGTCACGGGAGTTGAAGGGAAGCCGATTCTGTCACCTGCTCTGCTCGAGAGACTTGCTGGCAGCACGTTCCTCCCTGGTTTGGCACAACCTGGCTTTGATCCTAGTTCCTTCCCCTTGGTACAAGCTGGAGTTCCGAACCAAGGTACTTTCTCTCACGTGCAAAACGAAATGTCTCCGACGAGATGATAGAGAAAGCTACCTTCCGTATCGTTTATGTCATAAATATCATTTTATTTATTTTAAAACAACCGGCCTAAGGCATGTTGTGCAAGACAACCCGCCAGCCCGCGTCGAATGCAAGAAAGAAAGCCGCAGCCCAGCCCAGCGCGGGGAGGGCGCCCCCTGGTGGCCAGACAGGCCGTCGGCGCAGCAACGCGGGCGTTCACTGGAGGCTCAACGGACTCGGGCGTAGCGCGAGCGGCTGTAGCCGAGAGGCCCAGCTGTCCCGCGCCCGCAGCCCGCGGGACGCCGCGGAGCAGGTCGACGAAGCTTCATCCACCCTCATCCGAGGGGTGGGGGAACGTAGGCCAGCGCCCGGAAATAACGCGTGCCACTTCCCTTGTCACCTCTAGTTCCAAAACCCAGGCGAAGGAAAAGAGCCCTAGAGAAACATGGAGAAGGCAGGACGAGAGCGCAGCGAGTCAGGGAACGCGCCGGGGACATTCTAGAGCTAGAACTCAGGAGAAGGCAGCCAGTGCCAGGGTAGCTGCGAGTGAATTGGGCTCACGTTGGAGGAAGAAAGCACCACGTTTTTTCTAGCATTGCTTCAAGATCTCTTAATCCGGCATGGGGCAAGATCCGGAGTTTTGGCTCAACGAGCAGGTACTTCCCTGTAAAGCAAAAGTCTTCTGTAAATCATTAGATAGAGTGCGATATTAGGCATGTGTATGTGCACGTTCTGGTTTCCCACTGGCGCTCCCACGTGCAGGCACTCTTTAAAAAATAAAAACGGCAGCTAGGGCAGTGCATATGTATTTGTTTACTAGCTTTATATCTTTTAAGAGGGACAATACCTTCAGCATGGACAATAGGATTTTGAGAAATGTTCTGGGTTGGCAAGGAGAGTGGGAAATAAAGGATGACTCTTCTGGTTAAGCAAAGAAATATGCAGTGAAACTGTAACAGCACCCCCCCCCCCCATTTCCGAAGTCCGTGCCGTCGCCCGGATCATATATGTGTGTATTACTGAATTAATTTTAAAAACTTGGGACTGTAGAATTTCCTTCAGCTACTGTGTCAAGCAAAAGAGTAAGGAAGATCTTCAAAAAGCCTTCATCCATATATAAAACCCCCTTACAAAATAAAAGGCTAATAAGCCGAGAAACTACAAGTCGACACAATCAAAAGCAAATCCCAGCTAGAGCAGAAGGTACTTGAAACTCGAATCTGCATTCCGTTCCTCCCGTACAAGGCTCCGCGGTGGGGGAGGCGGTTTGTGCTGGTGCTGGGTGTATAATCGGGTTAATCCAGTAGACAAAGAATAAACCAATAGCCCTCCCACCTCACTTCCCGCTCCCCTTCCCCTCCCCCTTCTTTTACCCCGGTCGCCCCTTTGGCGAAGGGGAACAGATGAGAGGTGGACTTGAAATGGATTCCAGATAGAGCTTCAAATCTGCAACTTGTTTTTAATGCTAACACTGCATGGTCCGAATTAGTCTTAAATGTTCGTCCCCCTTTCCTGGTGGCGAGAAGAAAGTTCCCTAAGTCAGTCTGAGCCTATGGCTCGTCCTCATCGCCTCTAGGGAAAGCTTAAGGTCAGTGTCCCCTTGAAACTAGATAAACAGACCCCGCCATGCCCAGGCCGGCCCGCGGACGCCCCGCGTGACGGCGTCCAGGCGGCAGGACTGGCCCGGGACGCGCGGGGCGGCGTGGTTGCCCTTTTGAATGCCTCCTGCGGCTCAGAGCGCTGGCGGGCGCTGGAGTGTGAGTGAATGTAGCCCCGCGGAGCCAATGAGCTGGGACCGGATGCGATATATCCTCTGGGACAACAACTGCTCTGTTCCGCCTCGGATCCACATGACGCCATTTACTGCTGCCGCGGCCGCCGCAGAGCTCCCTGCCTCCTCCGGAAAGGCGAGGGCGCAGGCCAACGGCGAGCCCCCCCGGCCGGGCCCCAGACCCTCCTCCTCCTCCTCCTCTTCCTCCGCACCCACCGCCCCCGCCTCGGCCTGGCTGCCGCGCCTCCACAACGCCCAGTCTGCACCGCCGAGAGCTGCGCGGCGCAGCGCTAGCGGAGGAGAGGGGCCGGCGGAGCCCGCAGCGTCCAGGCCCCCGCGCCCGCCTGGCCCGGCCCGCGCTGCCTCTGCTGGGACGCGGCCGCACCACTTGGCGATCTGGCTTTAGCTTCTCTGTAAGGCCAGTTTTCTTTTCTCAATCGCTCATCTGCCAGGAAAAAGGACTTGCCCTTGGTGCTCCGGCCTCTTGTTCATTGAGAAAAAAAAAAAAACAAAAAAACGGAAATACTCCGCATGTGCTTCTAGAAGGGAGGTCGCCTCCAGCCTCAAATCCCGGAGTGTTCACCGCTGGGGGATTTAGCTCCGAATTTCCCTCTTATTTCTTCCTTCCACCGATTGCTTGGAAGTTGGACTGAGGCAGTTTGGAAAGAAGGGGGGAAAAGTTTGCATCGGGGCTGGATTAATTTGCACATCGCAGAAAGAAGAGAATCCAAGGGAGAGGGGTTGCTGCAAAGCCGCGATCACGGTGAGGCGCGTTTGGCTCGTCCCCTCCTGGCTCAGTGGCCGGAGTGTTGCGGGCAACATGGAGTAGGTGCAGCTGGACCGGGAGCTGGGTCTGTTTCTCCCCAGCCTCTCTTTTTCTAACCGTGCAGGTTCCCGGCAAAGATCCGAGGAGCTGCTCGGGGATCTGACTCGCCCGGGACTTGGCCTGCCTTGGTGGGGGCTTCTGTGTGCGCCCTGTGCGGTGTCCCTGGCTGGCGACCCCGTGCGCCCGCGTCCTCAGGGGTCAGGGCAGGGGGCAACTCCCCTTGAGTCTGCTCCCAGCCCTGCATTGGGTATGAAATATGCACAGAGAGCGAGATAAGGAGGAAGAACACTTTGTGTTTTCCAGGTCGCTGTTGTAGGCGACCGCATTTCTAACCTGTTCCTCCTCTTGGTAGAAGGCAAAGTCCTGGGCGAGGCTATCCGTAGCGGGGGCGCTGGCTGGCCTGGGGTGTATAGGTTGCTCTTCCTCGCTGAGGCAGGAGATCCCCCCCAGGGTGTATAAAAGAACTGGGTGCTGGGTAGAGGGAGTCCCCTGCCTCTGCCCGGTGAGCAGAGTCTAGCCCGGTGCGGGTGGGAACGTCGCCCTGCCTGGCGCCGGCTCTCTGTGGTTCGGAAGTGCAGCTTTCGCTCTTTTCCGTTCTTAGTGGTCAGCCTGGGTCACACTTTTTTTATTTTTGGAAGGTTGGGCTGACCCAGAGCAGGAAGAAAGTCATCAAGTGGTCATGATCATTTTCCATTACCTGAAAATAGGTGGCGAAAGACACCATTTTTTTTTCATAACCTTTTTGTTGTTGCTGCTTTTTTTTTTTTTTTAAGTTTAGAGCCTTGTGCAGTTTTTTACAAAGCGGTTTCTGTGTCGGTTTGCCCCACCCTAGTGCTGAAGTCCTTTTCCCCTAATCCTTAGTCTGATCACACACTGTTCTTAATGGGGTTTCACAGCACTTTCAGAGGGGAGGGGGAAACGGAGGAGGGTGAGGGAGCTGTGAAGAAGGCGGCCAGGGATCAGCAGAAATCACTTTAAAAAAAAAAAATACAACTCTTGTGTATTCCTCCCGAAGATACTACTTTCCACTTCGAGCAAATCTGCCCGGAAAGTTTCCAGCCCAAGAATCTGGGTCTTGCAAGCCCGGAGTGTGCATCGTGGCCCTGGAAAACGTCCTTTCTTTAAAATGCAATTTTTCTTTCACTTTAAGAAATATATCTTTTTTGTCTCGACCCAAAAAGAAATATAGGTGTGTGCAAATTACAGGCAGTGTTCCTTCAGTCAGCGCATCGTGGAGTCGCTGTGTGCGCGTGGGTTAGACCTTCTTGTCCTGGCCGCGTGTCTAAGTCTGGCTTTCCTTCTCTCCAGGCACTGGGGTAGGAAACCTGTGCCCGGTCCTCGAGGGCCTCTGCAGAAAGCCGTGTGTTGGGCTGCATGACCTCTGCCTGGGAGCAGAGTGGCTCCTACCTGGGGCTGGAAGGCAGTTCACAGGAGTTGGGGGAGATCTTAGCAGTGGAGGCGGAGGCGGGGGAAGTGTGCTCCTGCGTTTGGTGACACGTCCCCTTTGGAGGCGCCCGCGGCCCCCGCCTGTCTGTAAGTCTGTAAGGGGGGAGGGGGGCAGCCTGGCCCCTGGACAGCGTCAGACCGCCTGGAAAAAAGTCCCCCGGGGTTCCGGCTGTATCCCACCTGCTGGGGACAGTGTTGCGGAGCAGATAGGAGCGATAAACAGTGAAAGCAAAGCGCAGTGCTGTCTGCCATTCTGCTGGAGGTGAGCAGATCCGGTTTCCAGCTCTGCCTCGTTTTACGAAGTGGGAACTGGGAGGTGTTTGTCACCTGCCTTGTTCGCGCTGGCTCTCTTTAAAAAACGGAGATTGGATAAAGGTTCACTTTTGCCTGTTTTACTTTTTATTTTCAGGTAGTCTTGGGGAAGGGGATGATAGTTTTGCAATTTAAGAGGGACTGCGTTTTAAGGAATTGACAGAATGGTAGATTTGAAATGTGACATTTGAATTTTTAAAACACTTTTCCTCTTACTACCAGTTGTTTTATGCTGTCAGCGTATTTTTTGAAGTCAGAAAATAAGTTAAGGTTTTAACACACTTTATTCCTAAGAGAGAGAGAGAGAGCGATCTTAAGCTGCAGAATCAAAGGTATTCTTCTAGGGCATTGGGTTGATCTTCAAGTATTGAAAATAATTTCCTGTCTTGTTGCTTGTTTTGTAGGCTTGTTTTAGTGCGTGTCTCCCACCTAAAAGTATTTGAATTAATTTGTTTTTAATGCTATGAGTTGGTGCTACTTTATAGTTAATTTTTGAAAAGGCATCGTTGTAAAATACGGTAATTGTTGTTGGAGAGGAATTTGCCTTTTGCGTGTCATATTCATCCTGCAGGATTTGAAAAAGTACAGAGTGCTGCATAAATCATTCTAAGCGTTTGATCTGGAAGCAAAAAGTAAGAGGCAAGAATTTTCTAGATTGTATTTATTGATGCTGAAGGCAAAAATGATCATGACAAATTTCAATCTATTTCAAATTTTGAAAACATATTCAGCCTTTGAAAACGTTGGTAGCTATGTTATATTTCAACATTACTTTCTTGCAATTTTTACCTTCTTCCAAATCATATGTGTATTTGAATAAGGAATTGTTACTTAAGTGATTCAAACAAAGATCAGCTTTGTGTGGCTGTATATCACAAGAGTACAGAACTGTCAGTCCCCAGCCATAATTTTTACATTGGGGTACATGCATTGATCACATGGCTATTCTAATTCTTGTCCACCGCCACTCCGGTTCTCATCCTGTTTCTATCTCCAGAGGAAGTGGGAAGTGAAGAGTCAACTCAGGTGGGTGGAGAGTGGGAAATAAGAATCTTAAGAATGTCAACAGTTCTCTTTCCTCTTGGTTTCTGCAGGAGTTCAGATGTGTTCTAAGCCTGCTGGAGTGACTACACTTTCAAGACCTGATGGAGGGCAGAGCTCAGAGTGGAAACGGGTCACAGCCCTTGCTGCAGGCACCCCGTGACAGTGGCAGGCAGCGTGGGGAGCCAGACCTCAGAGACACCCTCACCCAGCAAGTGCATGTTTTGTCTCTGGATCAGATCAGAGCCATCCGAAACACCAATGAGTACACAGAGGGGCCTACTGTGGTGCCAAGACCTGGGCTCAAGCCTGCTCCTCGCCCCTCCACTCAGCACAAACATGAGAGGCTGCATGGTCTGCCTGAGCACCGACAGCCTCCCAGACTCCAGCACTCGCAGGGCCATTCTTCTGCTCGAGCCCCTCTGTCCAGGTCCATCAGCACGGTCAGCTCAGGGTCACGGAGCAGTACAAGGACAAGTACCAGCAGCAACTCCTCTGAACAGAGACTGTTAGGACCATCCTTCTCCTCGGGGCCCATTGCTGACGGAATAATCCGGGTGCAGCCCAAATCTGAGCTCAAGCCAGGTGAGCTTAAGCCCCTGAGCAAGGAAGATTTGGGCTTGCATGCCTACAGGTGTGAGGACTGTGGCAAGTGCAAATGTAAGGAGTGCACCTACCCGAGGCCTCTGCCATCAGACTGGATCTGCGACAAGCAGTGCCTTTGCTCAGCCCAGAACGTGATTGACTATGGGACTTGCGTGTGCTGTGTGAAAGGTCTCTTCTATCACTGTTCTAATGATGATGAGGACAACTGTGCTGACAACCCGTGTTCCTGCAGCCAGTCTCACTGTTGTACACGGTGGTCAGCCATGGGTGTCATGTCCCTCTTTTTGCCTTGTTTATGGTGTTACCTTCCAGCCAAGGGTTGCCTTAAATTGTGCCAGGGTTGTTATGACCGGGTTAACAGGCCTGGCTGCCGTTGTAAAAATTCAAACACAGTTTGCTGCAAAGTTCCCACTGTCCCCCCCAGGAACTTTGAAAAACCGACATAGCATCATTAATCAGGAATATTACAGTAATAAGGATTTTTTTTTTTTAACCCACATATGCAACCAACTAAAACAGTTATAATCTTGGCACTGTTAATAGAGGGTTGGGATAGTCTTTGCTGTTTGCAGTGAAATGCTTTTTGTCCATGTGCCATTTTAACTGATATGCTTGTTAGAACTCAGCTAATAGAGCTCAAAGTATAAGATACAGAACTTGGTGACCCACGTATTGCATAAGCTAAAGCAACACAGACACTCCTAGGCAAAGTTTTTGTTTGTGAATAGTTCTTGCAAAATTTGTAAATTAGCAGATGACTTTTTTTCATTGTTTTCTCCAGAGATAATGTGCTATATTTTTGTATATACAGTAATATTTGCAACTGTGAAAAACAAGTTGTGCCATAGTCCATGGCACAGTCACAAAATATTATACTAATATGTTGTACATTCGGAAGAATGTGAATCAATCAGTATGTTTTTAGATTGTATTTTGCCTTACAGAAAGCCTTTATTGTAAGACTCTGATTTCCCTTTGGACTTCATGTATATTGTACAGTTACAGTAAAATTCAACCTTTATTTTCTAATTTTTTCAACATATTGTTTAGTGTAAAGAATATTTATTTGAAGTTTTATTATTTTATAAAAAAGAATATTTATTTTAAGAGGCATCTTACAAATTTTGCCCCTTTTATGAGGATGTGATAGTTGCTGCAAAGGAGGGGTTACAGATGCATATGTTCAATATAAAATAGAAAATATATTAACGTTTGAAATTAAACTGAGCTGTTTTGTCTTCCTTCACCTTTTATTTCAAGTGCAAGCAACCACATTTTATGTTAAGGTTATCATTTCAATTACAGGTACTCACACATCTATCAGATCATTGTTATCTTATGATTGCTGCTTTATACAGCCAGCTGGATTTGACGACTTTTAGAGATAATCTATCTGTATTTATTATACGAGAGTTTATTTTGCCTCTATCATTGTTCACGCCCTTCCCTTTGGTTTCGCACATTTGCTGACTTGCTTTTATTTTGCAGGGTTGGGTTTTTTTTTCAGATCTTAAAATTGATGTATTCAAGAGACTTACCTAAAAAATTAACAGTTAAACTTTTTCTTTGTATATGGTGTTACAAAAATGAATGCCAGAAGGATAATTCAAAACCAAAAGATGAGTTTTGTTTAACAAGGACTCACTGACTGTCATCTGTGTTTCAGGCATGCAAGATAATGCAGATCGATTCTTACAATCGGCCAAACAGATTAGCTGATCATGGAGGTGTTTTTTCCACTCTATTTGGTTTTAGACTCTGCAATTTCAACCTTCATCGCAAACTCCTATGTTAGAAAAGACATGAAAAATAGAACTTGATTCATCAGGTACCTGATATTATCAAACGTCATCCTAATTGACCTTATAAAAGTTAAGCCCAAGAAGGCCAACTGAGGGCCCCGATTTATTCAATCCAAATATCCAGAGAACTGTTAGAATTTGCTCTGGGAAAAAGATGTAGCCTGGCCAAGTGTTGGTGTGTGTGGAGTTGTCTTTTGAGAGCAAATACGCAGCAAGCTGCTACAAGCCTGTCTTAACAAACATTAGCTTTTCTTAAGTCATTTGGTTAGTCATTCTGTGGCAGATGATTTTTTTTCTTCCTCCCCAAAAGGACAACCTTTTGCTGCCAAGAGTCACCGGAACTCTAGGAAATAATTTACCTGTCATTGTTTAATCTCTCATTTCCTGTTCTGAAGTTCCTTCTCTTAGGTGAAAAAGCCTTAGTACAGGTTGTCTTTTGTTTCGTTTTTTAAAATTGGCTTTCAAGGAATTATATATATAGATATACAGTTGGTATATGGCCTCTTACCTTCAGACACTATTAAGGATGTTCATTTTCCTTAGGAACTCTCTTCAAGGAACACAATGTTAAACTAATTTAGAAACTCTTAAATGTCAACTTTGGCATGTGGAATGTTTTAGTTCTAATTCTCTTGAAATTTTACCTTGGTGGTCTATGGGGGAATTAGAATGTGGGGAAATGGGGCCTGGTTTCTTACTGTATGGTTTTCAAGATTTGTAAAGCACAAACAGTTTAACTAGCTTATTTCATCAAAAATGGGTGCGTGCATTGATAGAGCTTTGTTTGGTATAAAAATTGTGAGAGTCCAGTGTTTGTTTTCACCATGTAAGCAGTTTTCAAGGTGTTCTGTACATACCTTGCATAAGATGCCTTTGAGTATTACAAAGGTAAACTGTAGATTAGGAGCTCCAAGTTAGAATTGCTGGTATAGCCCAGGAATTTGCATTTTAATCACATTTGCACAATTGGTGATAATGCAGTATAAGAACTACTGGCCTAGAGGAATTGTTTTCTAATTTGGCTAAAAATGGACTCACAGAAGCATAACTGTAGTTTGCATACGTAGTGATTGTCACCTGAAGTTGGAAGATTTAGCCTAAGTATGCACATTCTGATGAAATAATGTGTGTAAAGATAAATAAGAAAACTGGATTCCTTAAGAAGCTTCCAACTAGCCTACTAAATGTTGAATCTTATCTATAACCAATATAGAATTTTCACATTATGAACAATTAAAAATTAAAAAGGTAGAAACAGCTTGTGCTCACTCATTCGGTGTGTTGAAGAGTTTTTAAATGTTGCCAAGTTATCTCACTTGGGAAAAAATGCAAAGGAATAATCACCTCAAGTTCTTAATCTCTAAAGTTCACGAACATTTATATCACAATATGAGTTTATATTCCAGGGGCCGTTATTTTGAAGTGATAGGTTAAAAGTATAATGATATAGCAAACATTACCGCTGAGCATTCAGGGGGATTTTAATAAATGTTTCATCTGGATTTTTGCTTTTTAAATTATTTTTAGAACCTGTGATGGTCTACATTTAAGATTCACTTAAGAATGACAACTTGATTGTCGTTACTTAAAACATTCATTTACGTGTTTTGAGGAGGAGATTTTAAGGCCCTGCCAAATTTCTACCATGTTGGAGCATGCTCGGGGGATTGTCTGTGAAAGAAGGAAGCCAAAACTCAGGGAAGTAATCCCAACCAAACGTTTTGTACAACTTCTTTCTCCAGTACACTTCTGTGTCAAGGACTACTAGACTCCAGGATATAGAAACTAAGTTACTGATGATGTCAGATAAGTGAATTAACTCACTGCTGTTAGATATTTGATAGATAGTTAATGAGTTTGATGTCATTTATTAACTTTTCAGCATATAGGTCAAAATTTTCAGTGTAATTGATTTAGTTTTACTGGCTCCAAACCTATAATTAATTGGCCCTTTGCTTTTTTCTCCTAAATATGCAAAAGTTCAAAGGTGTAGATGGAGAAATCTCAACTTCGAATATTGGTGCAATTGTATAGATCAAAAATAAGTTTGTCATCTTGTACACAATATTTTATACTATTTTAGCACAGAAAAATATAAAGAGGGGCTATGCGCCAGTTATATCCATGTTATATCAGTATCCAGGCTTTGGTTGACAGTAGCATGAAGGCAAAATAATGTTAATTTCTATTTTAATTTGGATTAATGTCTCATTTCCCTATGGCTCTCTGAAGACCAGGCCTATCTGAGTTGGATTAGAACTTATCATACATTAGTGACCCTGCACATCCAGAATATTTGATCACTGGTTTGGCCACTCAAAAAGGAATAACGCAGTCAGGCTGTGTCTATCCTATACTATAGATTTCACCCAGATGTCATACTGTCGCACGTTGTAATGTAAGAGACCACCATGGGAAAATGAGAGACCAAAAGTGAATACCACAGGTAATACTGCTTCTGGTCAAAATTAAAATATTCATTAATCTATAATTTACGAAATAGTTTAATGTTTTAAAACAAAAAATAGAGAGAAAGAAGTATAGCAAATGAAAAAAAGAAATAGCCCTTAAACATTTTTTTACATGCCTAGCAAATGTTTATTTGATATCGCATTTTGATGGACTTGACATTTTGACATTTTTATTTGATATTGCATTTTGATGGACTTAAATAATTTAAAGCAAACCAATCTTATTTGGCAACTCATACTTTTTTTTTTTTAAATAAACTATTAAAGGAGATTAGAATGAAGCCTTGGCCTTTGGCTTGGCCAGATGGGGCATGTAAGGTTTCAGTGTACTTTATGAATTTATTTCTCAAAATAGTTGCTAATGCAGAGAAAATAATAAATAATTTGGCTTTATACTAGGGCTCACTTGGAATGGTAGAATTAGGGCACTAAAATAGTTTGACATTTCCACTTAAATATTCTTTGCCTACTGTTTACAAATCACAAGGCTAATGTATCTAATGCAAAGGAAAGGGTTAGCAACTCTAACGTAAGGCAGGATTAAAACAATGATGGAAGCAAGACACTCTAGGAGTACAGAAATTGAGGCGGCATTAATGCATTCTCGTTGGTTGGTTTGGTCTCCATGTCTTTGCAATGACTACAGATATTTAAATCGCCAAAGAGTTTTTGCTAAGACAGTTGCAACGGAATTAACAGCACTCATTGGGGAAAACCATGTTCACCGCTCTCCTATCCTTTATTCAAAATGAAATGTAGAGTTATTTAATGAATATTTTAACAACTACATTTTTGCTGTATATTCTCAATTTTGAGAGTCACGACTCACCGTGTCTTCCCTTAAAAAAATATGGACTTTTAAAAATACATTTTCAGCCAAGTGCAATGGCTTACACCTGTAGTCTTGGCTCACTGGGAGGCAGAGGAAGTGGATTACTTGGGCTCAAGAGTTCAAGACCAGCCTGAACAAGAGCAAGAACCAGCCTCTACTAAAAATAGAAAACCTGGTGGGAGGTCACAGCAAGCACCTGTGGTCCCAGCCACTCTCAGGCTGAGGCAGGAGGCAGAACTTAATAACTGTGAGCTCTGATGACACCACAGCACTACCCAGAGCAACAGAGTGAGATTCTATCTTAAAAAAGAAAATAAAATGAAATAAAATAAAAATATATTTTCAAAATATATAACTAAAAAACAAGTCAAAAAGTTCCATCTATTCTTTCTCTTCTAGTTCTTGATGGAATTTGCCTCTTGTCCTTCACTCATAATTTTAGCTTGCTTCTGCACCTAGAGAAGGAAGAATATTTTCGAGAAAAGAATTGAGAATAATTAATCTTCAGGTGGGAGTGGAGGAAGAAAAATGTAGGTGGCACTGAAAAAAGAAGTGATGAGCCTTGGAGCAATTCTGGGCTTGCCCAAAAACACCTGTGACTTTGCTGCTGAGGTTCACACCACCCTCAAAACTCGGATAATCCTCTCTCGTATCTAAGCTAAAGAGACTTCCATTTTTGAAATGGTTTTTGTTACAAATAACATCTGATTTATTGAATTGCAGCAATAGTCTTTATGAGGTCAAGCAGGGTTCTGATACATGCCATATTTTTATCATCTTTCATTTCTCCAGATACTTAACTTAGCAGGCTCTATGCACCTGTCCTGGCCTAAACTTGGCTTTCCTGCTCCAAGGTTGGCATAAAATAGCCCTAACACCTGTCGCTGGTCTCCCTAGAAAACAGTTCCTGAGATTCCTGTTAGAAAGTCTTCTTGGAAGTTCAGAACGGCACGTAAGGAAGCAGAGCTAATGGTCACTGTGAACATTGTAAAACTAGTAACCAATCAGCCTAGCATGGATCAAGCAATAAATAGCACATATAGACCCTTGGGATAAATTTAGTACCTGCTCTGTTGGCATGGCAAAGCTAATGGCCAGGATGCCCCAAGAGATGTTTGTCTCCGACTCATGACGGTGCTGGAACTGACTTCAGGAACACAGGCAACCAATCGACATTTGCATTTAGATCTAAGTGTCACCTGGGCTTGGACCTACACAATTAGGTTAGAGCCTAATTGATTTAGTTTTGTGTCATAACTATGGAATTACCAGGAATATAGATTCTTTTACAGACAATTGATTTATTCTTATCCTCTGTGAAATCAGGTCCCATGTTGTGAATCTTAAACTATCCCATAGTATGTCAACTGAGTCTTTGCCCTGACATACGAATAATCAAAACTATAGGCCAGAGTGTAATTGCTGGTCACTGACTTAGTATTTGTTGGGCATTCTTGGTATGAAAGGCATTATGGCAGGTGAGGGGGGAAAACGCATTCATTGGATCCTTTGACTACGGACAAGCAAATGAAGAATAGTTGCTGATAGCCCTTTGGAATCTCATAATCTAGGATATAGATTCTAAAATAGAAAATGACCAGCAGCATTATTAACTTCCTGGCCTAGGTGATTTGACAGACTGGGGACATTTATCAAGCTCTGCAGACATTTTTGGGTTTTACTAGTGGGAGTAGGAGGAGGAAGCTACTGGCGTCTAGTAAGCAGAGGTCAGGGTTCCTACAATGCCTAAGACAGGCCCTTATGATAAAGAATTACCCAGTTCACTATGTCAGTAATGCTGACTTTAAAAAATCCTGCCATAGAGGCGTTGAAGTAGTAGAGGGGAAAATGTAATATATCCTTTTCACACATGGCAAGGAAGTTGTGTGAGAGAGGATGAGGTCAAAGGACGAGTGGGGAGACAAGTGGAGATTACTGTGACCATAACTTTGGAATTTCCATTCTGAGTGCTAAGCCTTTGAAATTCCTCTTTTGGAAAAAAAAGACCTACATTTGTGAAATATCTGTGTATGTCTAATACAGCTACTCTCCTATAGTGTTTTAAGCTCATTAGGTTAGGAGACAAGCCACCCTGTACTAACGCCTTCATCTGTTACTTATTAGCTCTGTGACCAAAGAAAGGAAAGTTACTGAACGTCTCCAAGCCTAAGGTCTTCATCTGAGAGATAACAATTCTTCCTCCTAAGATGGTTGTGAATGTTGAGAGATAATGTGTAAATTGTTAGCCCTTGTGATTGATACAAAGTAAGTACTAAAGAAATATTAATTATGATTTTATATTTCAGTTGAATCCCAGCCCCTACCACTCCCCTTCTTCAGAAGCATTGTTAAATAGTAGAGATGTAAGACTCCATCTCCTGCTTTTTTAGAACTTGTGCATAGGACAGCTACACAAGAGTATAGAGTATACAACTATGAGACACTTAAAATACACATCAAAAGGGAAGCAATTAACTCTATCTTTGATGTGGGGGATGGAATCAGAGAATTTTCCCCTCCTGTTGCAAAAGGACTTGGATGATTCTCCAAAAATGAGGTGATAGGGTAGGGTAGAAGTCCACAGACAACCAGGTGTGGAAGAGAAAGGGATTCATTCTTGAAACAGAGAAGAAAAAAATAGTCAACATAAAGTAAAAGAATTAATAAATTTTAGGCCAAGTGCAGTGGCTCACACCTATGATCCTAGCTCTCTGGGAGGTCGAAGTGATGGGATCACTTGAGGGCAAGGGTTTGGGACTGACCTAACCAATGTAGCAAGACCTCATCATCACCAAAAAATTTCAAAACTTAGTCAATTGTGGTGGCACACACCTATAGTCCCAGCTACTAAGATGGCTGAAGTGGGATATCACCTGAGTCCGGAAGTTTGAAGTTTCTGTGATTTTTTGATGCCACCACTATACTCTAGCCTGGGCAACAGAACAAGCCCCTGTCTAAATAAAATAAACAAATCTCACTTAGTTGCTGTGGCATCATAGCTCATAGCAACCTCAAGCTCTGGGCTGAAGTGATTCTCTTGCCTCAGCCTCTGAGGTAGTTGGGACTACAGGCACCTGCCACAACACTCCCCTATTTATAGAGATGGAGTCTCTCTCTTGCTCAAGCTATTCTTGAACTCCAGAGCTCAAGCAGTCCACCTACCTCAGCCTCCCAGAGTGCTGGGATTATAGGCATGAGCAACAGTGCTGGCTTGATGAATATTTCTTTATAAGAGATTTTGGTTTCTGAAAAATGGCTTCTACTAATTAAATATGAACATACATACATGTATATAAAGAGATATGCATTTTTTGAGTTTGGTGATGTTGTAATTGTTGTTCATTAATGTTTCTAACTGTAAGTATGGCTGGGTGCCCTAACTCAATGGTTAGAGCACCGGCCGCCAGGGCCTGCTAAATAGCAACAACAACAATAACAACAAAAGACCAAAAAACGGTGCGTAAATTTGTTTCACATAGCAAAATTTAGGCAACTCTCCCATAAAATTCACAATGCCTTTTTGCTGCCTAAAAAATACACAAATCAAAACCATGCTTTTAGGATGGTTTGCGAAGTGAAATTATTAGCTTACTCTAGTTTTAATTAATTTATTATATGCATATTATTTTTTGTCTTAAGCTATTTTAAAGCTCTTGAGATAAATGTGAGTATAAATCATTATATATAATATTCTAGTAAAAAACTTAGATTATTGATTTAAAGAGGTGTTTTCCTTTTAGAGTCATCTTTGACTGCTGATAAGTGTCAACATGTTATTTTCTACCCATTCACCTAAATAATTGACAAACTAAAACGTATTTTTTTGGACATGTAGAAATTGCATACTTTTATTTTTTGAATTTTTTGGATAAATCCTAACTGTGTACAAGTATGGGGTACAATGTGCTGATTTGATATACAATGTGGTATGCTTAAATCAAAACTGATTAACATAGCCATCATCTCACTTACTTTTTTGCTGTGGTAAGACATTTATACTATGCTTCTACTAGTTTTGAAATGTACCATTGCATTGTGCACAATAGGTGAGGTCCCATCAAATACCCTCCCTCCTTCTCTTTTCCCCTCTCCCTAAAACATGCCTTTTTTTTTTATTTTTTGAGACAGAGTCTCTCTATGTCACCCTCAGTAGAGTGCCCTGGCCTCACAGCTCATAGCAACCTCAAACTCTTGGGCTTAAGGGATTCTCTTGCCTCAGCCTCCCAAGTAGCTGGGACTAAAGGCACCCACCACAATGCCCAGCTAATTTTTTTGTTGCAGTTGTCATTGTTGTTTTAGCTGGCCCAGGCTGGGTTCAAACCCGCCAGCTTGGGTGTATGTGGCCAGCGCCCTACCACCCAGCTAGTGGCATCGCCCTCCTAAAACATACTTCAACACAAACTTCTATTGAAAAAAGACATAGGTAATTCCTTTTGTAAAGCAATGAAATTTTTCATATGACAAATAACTCTAAATAAAACTATCCATTATAAAGATAAATGTCTGGAAAGGAAAGTGTATGAAACTGTTACTGCAGGATATTACTATTGTCTTAGTCCATTTTCTATTACTTTAACAGAATACCTGAGACCAGTTTATTTATAAAGAAAAGAGAGTTATTTGACTTGCTCTCTGGAGGCTGGGCATTTCAAACTTACATAGACACATCTGGTGAGTATCTTTTATTTATTTTTTTGAAACAGAGTCTCACTATGTCACCCTTGGTAGAGTGCTGTAGTGTCACAACTCACAGCAACCTCAAACTCTTGGGCTAAAGCAATTCTCTTGCCTCAGCCTCCCAAAGTAGCTGGGACGATAGGCACCCACCACAACACCCTGCTATTTTTTTTTTGTTGTAGTTGTCATTGTTGTTTAGCAGGCCTGGGATGGGTTCAAGCCCGCCAGTCCTTGTGTTTATGGTGGGCATCCTTACCACTGAGCTATGGGCACCAAGCCAACTAGTGAGTATCTTAAGCTGCATCATGAAATGGCAGATGGTTAATGACAGATGACATCACATGGGTGAATAAATGTATGAAAAAGAGGCAAGACATGAGGAGTGACCTTGCTTTGTAACAACCTGATCTTTCCATAACTGATCTTGCCCCTTGAGAGTGAGAACTCACTCATTCTTAGGAGACAGAAATTAATCCTTTCATGAGGGCAAATCCTTCATGACCCAAAGCCTCTGAAATGTCCCACCATCTTGGGAACCAAGGCTTACCATGAATTTTGGTGGTGATAAACCACATTCAACCATAGCAACTATCTGTAAGATAGTGAAGGTATAACATTTACATGTGACTTAACAGGAAGAACACTGGCTATAGAATCATAGGCCATGGGTCTTCATGAGCAATTAACTTAACTTCTCTGGGGTTCAGTTTCTCCCCTGCAAATGGTGGTTAATACTACATACTTCATATGACAATGTGAAGAGGTATGCCTCTTCAAATAAAGTACTTTGTTAACAGGTATTAGTAATAATATAGATATGTTCTTCAACAGACTGGAATACTCCCTAGAGAACGCATGCATATGTGTGTATACCTGTGTATCTGTGTGTTCGTGTACACATACAGATTCTTGCAATGTTCCTACTAAAACAAACAGCTGTGTTAGTGGACTTCCAAGTTTAGTTTATCCAATGTTAATTTACTCTGAGGGCATTGAATAGAAAGGACTTTAGGAATTCATTCATAGTCCCAAGTACCATGTCTTTCCATTACTAACTTCACAACTGGATTCGTGACAATGTCATCAATTTAGGGATTTTTTGTCTTTTTGCAAGGAAGAAGCCTGGTGGAAGCTGCTCATTTGAGCAGAGCCATGACTGCAAGGTACATGGGAGATGCACAATGAGTATCTGATCAACGAATTAATGAATGAATAAAGTAAAAAGTAAAGGCACACTGCATGTATCTAAGAAAGAATATGAATAATAGTACATGGTGATAGTTACATATCAACTAAAGTTATTTAATTCTAAGATGAACATTAGTATTCTCATTTATGCATCTCTGAAATTAGAGGGCATCCTATAATCAGTGGTGTCTCATAATTGCCAATGGGTAGGTGGTTGTCAGGACACACTTTCCATTGCTTGCTGTACTTGAACTTGATCACATTTATTCATATTGTCCTGGTTCAAGTTAATATACGTTTTATACATTTTAATTCTTTAAAATGTCTTTATGAAATAGCATGGAAATGAAAAGTTATGCACTCAAAAGACAAAAATGTTAAATATTGTATTGTTTGGCTCAAATTTATCACTATGGAAACAAATTTCTGTTACTGGAGAAAGAATTGTAGTCTAATTTAAAAAAAAATAAATAAAAAACTAAGTGTTTTATAGGACCCTAAGAGTGAATAGATGAGAGAAATTTTTAAGGCAATGACAAGCTAGTATGACCAATTTATGGATTTCGGATGACCAACATCAAGATTTTGTCATGAATTTATCAGCAGCACTTTTAATTTTTTTGTGGTTCAAAAATAATGGTGTCTGTTACAAACTTGCAAAAATATAGTAGTATTTTTGGATGTTCAGCAAAAGAAGCAATGGTCAAGTAGTGTACTGATGACAGATGAAATTTTGCCTAGGTTATTTATTTATTTTTGAGACAGAGTCTCACTTTGTCACCCTCAGTGGAGTGCGATGGCCTCACATCTCAGAGCAACCTCAAACTTTTGGGCTTAAGCGATTCTCTTGCCTCAGCCTCCCAAGTAGCTGGAACTACAGGTGCCTGCAGCGCCCGGCTATTTTTGTTGTTGTTGTCATTGTTTAGCAGGCCTGGGCCCCATTCCAACCCACCAGCCCCTGGGGTATGTGGCCTGCATTCTAACCACTGAGCTAAGGGTGCAGAGCCTCGCCTGGGTCTTAAAAAAGCAGTGAGGAGGTGTTCTGAAAAGCCAAAACACAGGATTGAGTAAAGTTCTGTTTAGGAGATGGTGAATAGACCACTTGGGCTGAAATGCACATTAATTAAGGGTGATAGACAAAAGAGGATTGGGAAGATAGGTATGGCCTTAACTCTATGGACCCCGAATGTCCGACGAAAGCACGTGGACTTCATCCTAATGTGTCTCCCCAAATCCATTTTTGGTTCTTCTCTGACATTTTCTGATGGGTTATAAGAGGCGTGTTTTAAGGGTGTATTCTAAGCATTTTGGTTCTTTTAAAAGAATATTCGATGCCTTCCTTTTGCTCCTTGCGCACAGTCACAGTTCTTTCCAGAAGCAGAGCGATCTGTAGCTTCCCTACCCTTTCCCCGTCCGCCAGCCGCCCCCACTCTGGTCACGGAGGTCTGTCTGCCTCTGTCTTTCCTCACCCTTCCCCTTCCCCTTCCCGCCACACATCCCTCAGGAGCACTATTGCCTTTACATGGATTCGCTCCTTACAACTCTCTTCCCACGTCCATTCACCTGAAAATACGTATTCTTCCTTTAAAACGCCTTGAAAATGTCACCTCCCCGGGAAAGCTGTCTTTTTTTTTTTTTTTTTTTTTTTTTTTGGTGAGACAGAGTCTGACTGTTGCTTCAGGCCGGAGTGCTATGGCATCATAGCTCACAGCAACCTCCAACTCCTGGGCTCAAGTGATCCTCCTGCCTCAGCCTCTCAAGTAGCTGGGACTACAAGCCCTTGCCCCGACACCCAGCTCATTTGTCTGTTTTTAGTAGAGATGGGGTCTCACTTGTTCGCACTGGTCTTGTACTCCTAAACTGAAAGAGTCCCAGCTGCTTTGCAACTCCCATCTGGATGAGGTTTCCTTGTCATTTGCCATCGTGTTATTCAGCCTTTTTCTTTTTTTCATGTTAGCAATGCAGTTGCTTAACTGTCTGTGCAATGTCTGTTTAATGTCTTTCTCTTCTTTAGACCTTTTTTATTTGATTCATATCCGGATTTAGAGAGCCGAGCCCATCATCTGATAGTTACGGGGGACTTGTTAACTATTTCCTGAATGGGAGCAGTGCGAAGCAGAGGCAGCGAGACCCACCAAAGCCCGCGCGGCGCTGCATCTGCGTGTCCAGCGCCTCAGTCCCGCCGCCGTTGCTGCCATGTGCAAGGGGAAGGCTGAAGGTGATGCCAAAGGGATAAATCTCAGGCCCAGGACAACCACAGGAAGATCCGCCAGGTCGTCTGCTAAACCTGCTCCTCTGAAGCCAGAGCCCAAGCCTAAAAAGGCCCCTGCCAAGAAGGGAGAGGTGGTCCCCAACGGGGAATGGGGGAAGCTGACGGTGGGGAGGCGGGGAGTAACTCTGCAGAAAGTGGAGACCCGCTCTGACCAGGAACACCAAGCCCAAGGTGCTGGGGACACCAAGTGAAGTGTGTGCTTTATGATGATAACCGTGTGCTTCTGGTAACCATACAGTTTGAAATACTATTTTTAATCAAGTTTTATAAAAAGGCATAATTTTGTTTTAGTTTTTTTTTTAAGCTATGTTGTTAAGCACACAAAGCATTCATTGTTTTGGGGGAAATGGGTATATATGACTAATAGAATGTCTCCAAAGCTAGATTGATGTGAGGGAAATGCCTTTTCCCTCTACTTTGGCGCGACTTCCTCTTGGCTCCCAAGGGGAGAGATTCCCTGACGTTGACACACAGCCGCCTTGGCCCAAACGGCCCTGTGGAGGGGAAAGACTATCCCATTCTCTCTCTGCCTTCAGCATAGTCTTAACTCCCTTAAATCCAGTCACCTCTTGGGACCTGACCCCCAATAATTGGTTACCACTGTGTCAAGGAATCTGGACTTTGCTGGTAACACCACTGAGATGATGGTGTCCCTCAAGAGAGCACCGGTTCCCTTTGTGGACTTGCTGGATCTTCAGATAAATTCTGCCATTTTCATTTCACTTCCTGCAAGTCAGGGTCAGCTTGTGAAAAGTTGCCCAGTGTGCAAAATGTGAAATGTCAACCCTCACTCTACACTGTCCCTGCTCAGAGCCTCGGACGAAGACTTCCTTGGGTTTTATAGTGATTTTTGGTAGACCATTGAAGAACCGATTTGAAAGTGGTTGTGTACCGTGATCATCTGCCCATATCCTGCCTAAAATAGCAAGATTGTTTATGAAAAGTACCTTTAATAAAGCTGGATACAGCTTGGCTTGGAAAAAAAAAATATTTCATGAACAAATAAATGAATTCAACACAAAGAAAGATATCCTGATGGTTTTTAGGAAAGAAAGGATATGAAGAAGCAGCAATTTTGGAAAAAGCAAAATTGTTTTATGTGGAATAAATCAGGAGAGTAAGAACCTAAAGAAAAACTTAGTTCTCTCTTCTTTCTTCTCCCTCCAAGTAACTGGATTCATAGCCATTTGTGCGGGTCAGCTGTGTTGTGTTGTGCTCTCACTTACATTTCTTCGTATATCTAGCACTTACGACAATACTTAGCACAAAGTAGATGCTCCTTAAATGCATTGGAATGAAAGGGTTATTATAATCACAATTAAACCATTATCCATTATCAGAATTGGTCTGTTATGATTTTATAGGTCTACATTTATTATCTTATACGCTTATAACCCCTTAGGATGATTTATTTTCCTTAGCTGAGCAAGTTGCTGCACCTACTTCATCCACTTAAACAGAAATGTGGACTAGGCTTTCCTATGGGCAATAATGTACATGATGGAACTGGAAAGAGTTTTATTGTTTTGTTTGAACCTTTGGCGGTAGTCAGATAGAACCAGCAATATTTTCCCTCGCTTAATCCTTTTAACTAGCCTGAAACACAATGAGGCTCAAATGCCCTGAGGATTGACACAAAGTCTAACAGAGATACATTTACAAACATGAAAGGAAAGAGAAAAAGAGAACAAAGCACCTAGATGGCAAAGGATATTTTATAACCAGTCCTGAGCAATGTGCCTTAGTTTGCAACAGTTGTGGCTTACATACCTGCCAATGAACAAACCATTCATAAATGACAGCTTTGGTTGACAGCCACTCCCCTTTCATGGTAGGGGAAGCCACTTCAGAGTCAATATCATGGTGTATTGATGGACTGTAGCTCTATACTTTTCTCTGAGCTTTAGATTCAGATCCCAATATGGAATCAGGGCTCCATCTGTGTAAGTCATGGTAATTGTTTTACATTTTATGGTACAGTACCCTAAAATGTTGATTTATTGGTTTCACATACACTAACCATTTTGAGTTTTGGTCCTCACAGTTAGCCCTAAGATGGGTATAGGACAGCTATTAATAGTCCTATTTTATGTAAGAGAAAATTTAACTTTTTATAGGTACAAGAATTTCCCTAAATCACATATTGAGCAGATGAAAATATCCTGATCCAAGCCTAGACTTCTGAGTCCAAGTTCAATGTTCTGATTGTATCCTATTTGTTTCCTTGCAGAGGAATCTCTCAAATGCATTCTCGGTTACCTGATGATATTTTTGCTCTGGTATCTTCCCACATGGGCAACAATTTTATTATTAAAATTAGATTATTCCAAACTATCTTCTTCTATGAGGCTTAACACTATTTCCATTGTTACAATTGTCATTGCCATTGCTACTATTTCTTCAAGTCAGTGATTAATAATAGATCTTATTCAACTATTTCTTATCAATTCTAAATCCATAAATAAAGAAATAATACACAAGCCTTAATGTTTCTGATTTACAAATTACTTAATTTGGAGATATACCTAAAGAGAAAGGCATAAATTTTTTTTCACCTTTATGTGTTGCATTTTATTTATTTTATTTTGTTTTGTTTGTTTGTTTATTTAAGACAAAGTCTCACTTTGTCACCCTGGGTAGAGTGCTTTGGCATCACAGTCACAGCAACCTCAAACTCTTGGGCTCAAGTGATTTTCTTGCCTCAGCCTCCTGAGTGGCTGGAACTACAGGCACCTGCCACAATGCCCGGTTATTTTTTTTAGAGAAGGGGTCTTGCTCTGCCTCAGGCTGGTCTTGACCTTCTAAGTTCAAGCAGTACATCTGCTTTGCCCTCCCAGAGTGCTAGGATTACAGGTGTGAGCCACCATGCGTGATCCGTGTGTTGCATTTTAATGAACTAAAATTAAGAAAGTGGTTGAACAAGCTAAGAGTATTCTCATGGTCCTCAAATTTAAGAATAATTTATTTAATGGTTTATCCAAAGTTTACCATTCAATCCCCTAGGCAATTATCATTTGGAAACATGTCATTTTATTTTAGTTAATTTTTCTAATCCTAATAACTTTAATACCATGAATAATTATTGTGTGGCCAGTCTAATTAGATTGATCTAAATATGATCAAGAACTGTGAATTTAAAAACCAAAATACTAAACTTCATATTCTATTTGAATTTGCTAGAACTCTTAAATGTAAGGTTGTCCAAGGAAACTACTAGAGTTATAATCACTGTGAACCTCCCAAATTCTAGGCTGATGGCTCCTGGAGCTTCCTTTTCTCCCATATGGGAATGGGAAAGACGCTAACCCGTTAAGTACGGCAGATCTATGTCCATTGCTTTCATCTGTTGTCTGTCTCACATATTATCCAGCCCTGAGAGTCACATCTCTAAGTGTGCTTCCACAAAAGAGAAAAAGGATCTACTCAAACATTTGCTAAGTTCAACAGGTGTGTAGGTACATTCAGATATACATAATTACTCTCTGTTCCCTCACTCCTCATTCCTTCCTTTCTGCCGCCCTCAAGAAAAGAAAAAATTCTCCTTTTCTAGGACTTTGAGTTTAGTTTGCATACTTTGAAGGAAGACATGAGACAAGGATTTGACTTACAAGGCCAAACCTTCTCTTGGTTACCTGCCTAAATCCTTGGAACCAAGCCTAAACTTTTAAGTAGCAATTTAAACAGTAAATAAATTCTGCTAATGGCTATTAGATTGCTAGCTAGGGAGATTAGTATAGGGAGCAATTCTAATTAAATAGAGAACACTGGAGAGAGCTGAAACTTTTCAAGAATAGATTGTGTCTCCCATGCCTCATTAGGAATATAAAATCAGCTTCTATTGTGGGAAGGACAATCTTTCAAAAGACTGCTCTTTTGCCATAAAGAGGTTATATAACCTCCATTTTCAAATTCTGCATTTCTTTTTTAGTAGCAAAGGGTATTTTTATTGCCCAAATCCAATTAAAATCATGCTAATTCACCATGTTGTATTTTGAGTTAACCATAATTTATCTACGGTTTCGACACATAAAAAGGCTGATCTCAGCCGCTGTAGCCGAACTCAAGATCAAGAATTCAGAGTCTTCCCTCCCAGTGCTTCTTACATAGAGAGAGCTGAAAGGATCTGGTGTCAGACTGATTCTGTTTTCTTCCTCACTCTGCCTTCTGTACCCAGATTTCACACATCTTGCAGCTGCATGGGTTATCATTTTAGACAAACGTAGAGGAGAAAATCAGAGCAGAGTCACTAAGTTACATACCAGGTCTACCTAAAGGTCAGTCTCATCAATTTAGAGTTCAGTGGCACAGTGCACTGAGGAGGATGTCGAGAGTTTTGAGGCATTTGGTTTGTTCCTATCTCTACTAGTGGGATTTAGCATCAAAAACATGGAACATTTTAATGCAGGAGAAAATATAGCTTGTTTAGTCATTGTTTAATGTAGTATGAACACAATGGTTGAAAGGAAAAGTTTTGGCGCTTAGAAACAAATCACTTTCTTTTTTTTTTTGAGACAGGAACCTCAAGCTGTCCCCCTGGGTAGAGTACCGTGGCATCTCAGCTCACAGCAACCTCCAACTCCTGGGCTCAAGCGAGTCTCCTGCCTCCGCCTCCCAAGTAGCTGGGACCACAG
>NW_003852431.1:6305832-6311733 GCF_000181295.1 Otolemur garnettii
ATTGTTGTTTGGCGGGTCCGGGCTGGGGATTCAAACCCGCCACCTTAGGTGTATGTGGCTGGCGCCTTAGCCGGTTGAGCTATAGGCGCCGAGCCTATCTGAGTTTTTTCACACTATTGAAGGGAGAAAAAAGTAATATTTCCATCTCAATTTTTATAAGAATTCATGATAAAGTATATGCACTTCCAAACATAACAGCTTGCTCATGGTGGGGAGTTGATAAATGTGAGTTTATTTATACCTCCCTGTTTTCCCAATTGTGTCAACCTCTGGTATGATAGCCTGTGCCTCTCCTGATACCCAGGGCTTTGCTGTGTCAGCTGTAGTTTGAAGCAAGATGTCCAGGCTGTCTTGTAGTTCTTTTCCTACCATAATGCCCCCCTGACCCTGCTCATGAGGAAGGAATGCAATAAGATTTGTTACCCCTTTTGAGGACTCATATTGTTTCTCTCTTTCCTAGGGTGACCAGCATTTCACTGAGCTGTTCAGCTGTCAGAGAGATAACTACTACTAAGATCTGGGTGAATCTCGGAGTGCTGGTTTTGAGACACTGAGGATGTCAGCATTATCTGAGGCACAATCACTATGGTAAAAGACCTCCAAGTTTAAGCAATCCTAATATCTAATGTCCAGCATAGTTGCTGCATAATCCCATTGATGGGAGCGCTTCCCTTCCTGGAATGTAATTATACTGTTAAGGCCTTAAAGCAAAACTTTAGCCAGAGAGAATGTTCTCTTAAAACACTTGGAGCCAGGACCTTGCCACGGGCTGTCAAGGGGAGTGGCCAGTTTCTAGTACAACTGGACCTGTCACACACACCAAGAAACAGCGGACCAGCACCCTGAGTACACTTGTTCACTAAAGATGGTGATAAGGATGTTGTTGTGTGTCAAGGAAATTTGGAGGTTTGGGAAGCAGCTCAGAAGAGACGGATCTTTTTGACAAAATTCAAGTGGACATTTATGCAGCATTTAACGTAAAACGGAGGTGCCATAACTCTATTGGCTTCTACTATTTCCTTACATCCTCCCACCTACCTTGCTTCCGCCACCCTCACTTCTGTGTACTGAAATAGCATCAGCGAGCTAAATAACAAAACTTCTAATAAGTCCTATTCTGAGTCATGATGTTGTGTATGTTAACCCAGATGTGCTTAAAAAAAGAAAGAAAGAAAGAAAAAGCCCGTAGGAGTTATAAAGCTTGTGAATATAAATTGCTCATTGAAAGGCAACGGTAAGAACACCGTGTGTTAGGGAAACTTGGAGTTTCACGAAGCAGAGACATATCTTAGAGATAAAATTCCAGGATGGCAACAAATGTCATCTCAGGAAAGGGTAGCTTTTATAAGAACTTTTTTTTTTTTTTTTTTTAGCTTTTTAGTTGCTCAAAGAAACGCTTTGTTCATCTGTTTAATAAAGCAAATTTATGGGCAGTAAATAATCCACACAACAAGCGCTTTGTCTGCACCTTGGTTGCAGGGCTATCACTGTGGATAAAGGGCATTTGTGGGAGGCGGCCTAAGTGAGAAAACGCAGAGTACGGGGACTGACAGTCAGGAGAACTGGATTCTGACCCGGATTCTCTCACTGTCTGTGCCGCAGCAGGAAAGGCAGTTACTTCATTTTTGCTTCCTGTGAAGCCGGAGAATTGGATTACTACGTGGTCACTAAAGTCCTTTGCAGCCATAAGGATTCTGATTTTGGTTAAAAAAAAAAAATAGAACTTGGCAAAAGCTAAACTCTTATATCATTTTTCTACCTAGTCACCTAGGAGCAAGTCTCTGATTTCTTTACCCACTGCTCCCGTCCCAGAGGTGCACTCTCAAAACTCCATGCTCCCTGAGAGCACTGGAAACTCACTTCTCAACACAGAATGAAGGCTATCCTACGGAGTCCACGGCCCTGGATTTATATAGGCCGTGAAAACTGGTAAAAGCAGGCTGATTGTCGACGTAAAGAACCTTTGCTTAAGGGAAAAGCTCTTGCTTGGAAAATAAACTTATCTTGAATAAAATGCTACTCTGTTGTTCAAAAGTGTTGTTAATTTTGAAGAGCTAGCAACATTTTTTTCCTCATCAGTTAAGAATGGTGTTTCTTTTGCTTGTTTTTTCATTTTTATTAAGGCCAATATTTCTGACCAGATTTCTTCTTTTAACCTATAAAGTCTGGAGAAATTCTTTCTAAACTGAGGAGGCATCCTCCAGTAGGAATGAATAATGAATAATTGGTGTATAGAAGAAATATACTTATTTTTGATTTTAAAAATAATAAAAATAATCTTTATAGATTTTTTTTTTTTTTTTGAGACAGAGTCTCACTATGTTGCCCTCAGTAGAGGGGGTAGAGTGCTGTGGCATCATAGCTCACAGCATCCTCAAACTTTGGTTTAAGCAATTCTCTTGCCTCAGCTTCCCAAGTAGCTGGGACTACACATATCCAACACAATGCCTGGCTATTTTTTATTGTTGTTGTTGCAGTTGTCATTGTTGTTCAGCTGGCCCAGGCTGGGTTCAAACCCTCCAGCCTTGGTGTATGTGGCTGATGCCCTAACTACTGTGCTACGGGCACTGAGCCAATATTGATTCTTCATATAGGGATATATGCTGGTAACTATGAGGTCTGGTCCGTGCACCATGCACTTGTGTGTGGTGAGTTGTCCTGAGAGAGTAGGGAAGGGCTGCTCAAGGGTCTCTCACTAGAGCTTTGCTTTCAACATATACCAACATTTGGTCATGTGTGCTCTGGGTTAGGAGCATTTACAGTTTAAACTGACCTAATCCCACACTCACAGCCTAACTCAGTGAAAATAATTTTGTGGCTGGGGGTCACCACAGCATGAGGAATTAGATTAAAGGGTCACAGCATTAGGAAGGTTGAGAACCACTGGCCTAAGTGAAGATTGAAGAATGTTTTCTAATAATGTAAGACTAAGAGAGCAGGAAGAGAATGACAGTTAATTTCTGACTAATGACTGTAACTACAAGGTCATTATCAGTCATGATATGAGGGGACAATGACAGTCTGACAGGAAATGAGAGGGATGAGGATGTATGAAATATGGACTTATTATTACTACTAATAAAACACACCTAAAGTGTTATTTTCTATAATGAGATATATCTTATTTTCAAGATTTAGAACTGTCAAACCAATCAGCAATATTAACTGAATCTCTAGTCAGATTTTTACATGAAATATTAAATTAATTTTAAAATCAAGTATTTATTATTTGCATTCAGAGCATATTTGTGCTTGTACCATTAATACAATCAAGAATTGCTGGCTGGGCATGGTGGCTCATGCCTGTAATCTTAGCACTCTGGGAAGCCAAGGCAGGTGGATTGCCTGAGCTCAGGAGATTGACACCAGCCTAAGCTAAAATGAGACCTTGCCTGTAAAAATAGCCTGGGGTTGTAGTCTCAGGTACTTGGGAGGATGAGATAAGAGGATTGCTTGAGCCAGAGTTGGAGGTTGCTGTGAGCTATGAAGCAACAGCACTCTACTGAGGGCAGCATAGTAAGACTCTCACACACACACAAAAATTGCTTAAGACATTCAGCATTCTGTTTTTATGATATCCTATTCCATTTTTATTTTTGCTATATTTTATTGTGGACACAGTATATCAATATGACAATACTCATGTATGATTTTATTTTGAGACAGAGGCTCACTCTGTTGCCCAGGCTAGAGTGCAATGGCATGCCAGCTCACTGCAACCTTAAGCTCCTGGGTTCAAATGATCCTCCTGCTTCCGCCTCCTGAGTAGCTGGGACTACAGGCATCCGCTATAACACCTAGCTAGTTTTTCTATTTTTAGTAGAGACAAGGTCTCATTCTTGCTCAGGCTGTTCTGGAACTCTTGTGCTCAAGTGATCCTCCCACCTCAGCCTCCAATAGTGCTAGGATTACAGGCATGAGGCACCGTGCCCTGGCCTCATATATAATTTGTTACTGTTACTGACAGTTTCCTGAACTAATATGTTTATTTGGTTATCACTGAGTTAGGGAAAAATTCAGAACGTGAACTGGAGGAAGTTGTCTTTGCTATATACGAGATTTTGAGAACCTGCAGTTCTTCATCTGCACAATGGCAATGATAATAGTGTACAACACGTAAGATTGTTCTGATGATTAAGTGTGTTCATGTGTGTCTTTTAAAAAGTGCTCAGTAAATACCATGCACAATGTCAATGTGTAAAATTATATTTAATTATTTATTTATTTATTTATTGTTGTTAGTGCTGCATTTCCCAAACTTCATTCCAGTGCACTTTTCTGGAAAAGTGTCTCCCCACTTTTGAGTAATGCTGCATACTCGTATCTTTTCTTGGCTATTTATAAAACAAATTACTGTGCAAATAGTTTTCAGACTTCTTGAAGTGAAAGAATTCGTTCAACTTTATTTAATTCTTTATTTCTCAAATGCATTTGATCCCCAGAAGTCACTTTTTAAGTGTACAAAATATGTATTAATTAATGTATTTAAAATAGCTGTAATAAATTCATTACATGCCAACATAAATATCATGTTTTTAAGAAAACTGTTTTACCAAACCAAAAAAAAAAAAATTCAGTGAGAAGCATGGAAATTTTTTGACACTTCTGTAAATCTTCTTGAGGTCTGTCTTGCTGTACACAGCTGGATTCTCAGATCTGCTACTTCAGTCTGTTAAGAAAGAAATGTTTTGGTTGAAGTAGATGAAGGAAATCTGGCCTTCCACAGATATGTAGTTGGAAAAAGCAGGAGATTTTTAATAACATTTTCAGAAAGTTGCGATTTTTCTGCAATACTATATCAAAATATGACATCTGATAGTTTCTTAAAAGTTGGATGCCATATAGAATCCAAAATCATAGCAATAAACTTTTTATGCTCTGCAGCAATAAAACCTATTTATCCATCCTTCATTTTGAATGGATATTTTCCTCATTTTGTTTGAGCCTATGTGAACATATCTCAAAACAGTTTGGGAAGACTATCTGATTATGTATGTCTGATCTAAAAGTTGTTCTGCTGCCTGTATGTCATAACTATTAAAGTTCAAGTTGGTTTATAGAAATGCTCAATGTCTAGGTCCATGTCCAAGGAAAGCATGTGCTTAATAAGCAAATTCTGATTCTGATCAAAGCATCTGTCCTTATTATAGTGTTTTACGGAAACCAAAAAGACATCAGGACAACTTAACCATGATAACAGCCCAGTGGTTCAATAGGGAGGTAAAGGGGAATTCTAATTCCACTGGACTCAAATTCTTAGGCTGTTAAAATAAACAAACTTTAACATCCCTTGGCCTCTTTCTAGAGTATGAATCAAATACCGATATATTGCTGAACACAAATATAGCAACAGACTCTCTGGGGACATTTTGCAAAGCATGGAACGCTATTGTGAACTCTCAGAAGAATGAGTTTTCATTTCTGTCTGTTGCTTAGTGTTACAGTCGGCCCAGCCGAATACCTATCCTCCTTCCCTCAGGGAGAGTCACCTTTCTTTCCAACCTCCTGTAAAATTTTTCTAAACAATTGTCAACATTAGCTAACAAAACTTCTAACCCTTCCAGCAAAAAGCAATTGACATGAAGAAGTTTTCAGCAGCCTTATTTAAGATGTCATCGGACTCTTTTCTGGGTCTTTTACTCTTCTTTATGCTTTTTTTATATCATATTTCTTCTTCTTCTTCTTCTTCTTCTTCTTCTTCTTCTTCTTCTTCTTCTTCTTCTTCTTCTTCTCCTTCTCCTTCTCCTTCTCCTCCTTCTCCTCCTCCTCCTCTTCCTCCTCCTTCTCTTCCTCCCCCCTCCCCTCCCCTTCCCCTTCCACTCCTCCTCCTCCTCCTCTATCACTCCTCCTCCATCACCCTGTGAGCATCACAGCTCACAGCAACCTCCTCTTGGGCTTAAG
>NW_003852431.1:6312273-6336788 GCF_000181295.1 Otolemur garnettii
CTCTTCCCCTCCTTCTCCTGCTCCTCCTCCTCCTCCATCACCCTGTGAGCATCACAGCTCACAGCAACCTCCTCTTGGGCTTAAGTGATTCTCTTGCCTCAGCCTCCCAAGTACCTGGGACTACAGGTGCCCACCACAACACCAGCTACTTTTATTGTTGTTTAGTTGTTGTTGCAGTTGTCATTGTTGTTTTAGCTGACCCGGGCTGGGTTCAAACCTGTCAGCCTCAGTGTATGTGACTGGTGCCCTACCCACTGAGCTACAGGTGATGCCCAATATCATTTCTATATTCCCCTAGAAATTCACAACCAAAGGCATTTCAATATTAGTATTTCAGGAAAATATATATAAAATATAAAACAAAAAGCAAAATATAATGAAAGAACCTCTTTAAATTGTTTAAGAAAATTTAATATCCTTGAATAAACAGAACTATTTCCAGAAGTAACAACAATTTTAAGCATTTTTCTCCTTTAAGAAAAAGTAAAAGAGAGCATAAAATGTGCTCCATAAATCACTGAGATGTGTAAATAAAGGAAGCTACAGAACTTCCTGGACACCCAAAAAAATCACTTTTTAATTTATCTACTCGTAAGAGCAAATACATCATATCTGAAATATAAATAATTATAAAGTCACCAATAATTTATTCTTCAATGACAAATTTTTGAACAATTTCCAAATTTTCAACACGAAATAATATATAATTTAAGATTCTGTTCTTTAAGTTAGAGAGATGATGAAAGATATTTTCTTCTGAAATGCTGTCATAACTAGTTTATAAATTTGCTCTCAAGTTAGAAGCCAGATTTTTCATAATTAAATGATTAATGAGTCTGTTTTTTAGTTCATGGGTCAGATAAGGGTCTGAGTTAAAGATTTCCTAGGGTCTTTGAGAAAGAAAATACACATAGATCCTTCCATCTCCTTTCTCTGAGAGGAAAGACAAAGACATTTCTCCCTGGTTCCCTAACACAACGGACATTTGGAGATCTGGCATCGAAAAAGATAGAGCTCTTAGTTTCCCACAGAGAGCTTTCCATAAGCTCAGAACTGAAACTCAGAACTGATTGTGAAACTCTGCTCGAAATTCTTTCATTGTAAGCAAATCCTCTGCAAGTGGACCCCTTAAAACACCCAGCTGTATCGATCTCTGTAAGATTGCTCTCCTTTTCTCAACTTCACTTATCATCTGTACATGCTAAGTTCTTGAAGCAACAACCCATCTGGTAATATTCAAACTGTTGTCTTGGCCTGGAATTTCCACCTTCTGCAGCTTCTCACCTGCACCTTTAAATTCTACTTCCTCCAAAACACCTTACCTGATGCCCTCAGTCAGAATGAAACTTCTTTCCTTCAACCTCACAGCACCTATTTCCTCTATTTGGTACAGCTTGGATTTGTCCCAGGATTCTAGCCTGTCTCATTATATCTTCTTACTAGAGATTCAATTCCTGGGCCAGGTCATTGATCCTCAAGGTTTTAGCTATTACTAAAATGGAACTGATTCCAAAATTTACATTCACAGCTCCAACCACTTCTCTGAGGATGCCACTAACATGAACTTCAACTGGTTGCTCACAGTTATAGATCAAACCCCTTGTTTTATTATTTCCTTCCTCTCACTAGTGCACTTGACTAGTCTTAAAAAAAATGAACTCCTTTGCCTGCATTCTGTGTTAGTTGAATATATTATCATATACTGAGTCACTTGAGCTATACTCATTTCTCTACCCAGACACAACGTTTTTTTTGGATTCCCATGTGGCATTTTATTCATCATATGCATGAATAAATCACATCATAGTGTAGCTAATTTTACCTATCTGAGATTCCCCTGGTTCAATCATTAGTTTCTTGAGTTTCTAATTCTTTTTCATTTGTACTAGTCTTTATACAAATAACGTCTATTACAGCACTGATTATAGAAGTATATGTTTAGTACTTCTTTTATAGAAGCTACTTTCAAGCAAATTTCCCACTAGACTGTCAATTCCTAGATGGCAAAGACCATATCTCATTCATCTTTATATTTCTCAGAGTTCCAAGTATAGTCTTTTGTCCATAGTAGGAGCTCAATATAATTAGATTTATATGTTCATAGTAAGCCTAAATATTCCTGTTTGATACTTTGTACTTTGAGGATACTGAATTTTATCAGATTTGAAGAGATACATAAGTATACCCAAAGAAAGTGGTACAGGGATGATAAAAGAATAAGTGAGGTACCTGGTTTTATACTCCACTAACCTATGCAAAAGATGAGGATGTTATTGGTCTCATCAGGCACAGTCAATACATTCTCTTTCTGAGTGTGCAATGCATTTAATACATGTGATAGGCCCAGTGAAATAAATAGGGCATAATCCTCTCCCTTGAAGAATGTGCCTTCAAAGCTCTCAGCACTTCTGTATATATAGCTGAAAATTCAACTTTCTTTCTTTTTTTTTTTTTAATTGAATGTTAACTATGTACATTAATGCAACTCTGGGGTACAGTGTGGTGTTTTCACATACAATTTGAAACATTTCCATCAAATTGGTTCACATAGCCTTCATGCATTTTCTTAGTTATTGTGTTAAAACATTCATATTCTACTCTTAGAAAGTTTCACTTGTACCCTTGTAAGATAAACCACAGAAGTGATCCCTCCAATCCCCCTCCCTCCACTCATTCCCCCCTCCCCTCTCCCTTCCCCCTCCTCATAATCTTAGGCTGTTATTAGGTTATAGCTTTCATATGAAAGCTATAAATTAATTTCATAATAGGGCTGTGTAGATTGGATACTTATTCTTTCCATTCTTGTGATACTTTGCTAAGAAGAACATTTTCCAGCTCCATCCATGTGAGCACGAAGGACATAAAGTCACCATCCTTCTTTATGGCTGCATAGTATTCCACGGTATACATATGCCACAGTTTGTTGATCCATTCATGGATTGATGGGCACTTGGGCTTCTTCCATGACCTGGCAATTATGAATTGGGCTGCAATAAACATTCTGATACAAATATCTTTGTTATAATGCGATTTTTGGTCTTCTGGATATTTACCTAATAAAGGAATTGCAGGATCAAATGGCAGGTCTATTTTTAGGTCTCTAAGTGTTCTCCAGACATCTTTCCAAAAGGAACATATTAGTTTACATTCCCACCAGCAGCGTAGAAGTGTTCCTTTTTCTCCACATCCAGCATCTCTGGTTTTGGGATTTTGTGATATGGGCTAATCTTACTGGAGTAGGGTGATATCTCAAAGTAGTTTTGATTTGCATTTCTCTGATGATTAAGGATGGTGAGCATTTTTTCATCTATCTGTAGGCCATGCACCGATTTTCTTTAGAGAACTTTCTCTTCAAATCTCTTGCCCTGAGATGGAATCACTCATTCTCTTCTTGCTAATACATTTGAGTTCTCTATGGATTCTGGTTATTAAACCTTTGTCAGAGACATAACCTACAAAAATCTTCTCCCATTCTGATGGCTGTCTGCTTGCTTTACTTACTGTGTTCTTGGCTGTGCAGAAGCTCTTTAATTTGATCAGGTCCCAATAGTGTATTTTTGATGTTGCTTCACTTGCCTGGGGTGTCCTCCTCATAAAATATTCACCCAGGCCAATTTCTTCAAGCGTTTTCCCTACACTTTCTTCTAGTATTTTTATAGTTTCATGTCTTAAGTTAAAATCTTTAATTCAGTGAGAGTCTATCTTAGTTAATGGTGAAAGGTGTGGGTCCAGTTTCAGTCTTCTACAGGTTGCCAGCCAGTTCGCCCAGCACCATTTGTTAAATAGGTCTTTTCCCCACTCAATGTTTTTAATTGGCTTGTCAAAGGTCAGGTAACAGTAAGTAGCTGGATTCATCTGTTTGTTCTCTATTCGAAAATTCAACTTTTTGACACACAGGTGACTTTAAAGCAGTTTCACTCAATTTGGTATAGCCATAATGTGAGACCAAGGACACTACATGCATAAATCATAACTTTTAGTGATTTGGGGTTGTTTATTAAACAATCTGAGGAAAGAAATAGACATTATACCTTGTATTTTATCAGACCACAGTGGAATGAGACTGGAAATCGCCTCCAAGAGAAACAACCAATTCTACCCAAACTCATGGAAATGAAACAACCTGTTGCTGAACAATTATTGGGCCAATAATGAAATTAAGATGGAAATCAAAGGATTCCTTGAACTGAATGAACGGGGACATAAGATATGAAAATCCATGGGATTCCACAAAAGCAGTCCTAACAGAAAAATTTATACCCTTAAATGCCTACATCAAGAAAATACAAAGATCACAAATTAATAATTTCATTACTCATCTCAAGGAACTAGATAAGAAAGTGTAAACCAAATCCAAGGCCAGCAGAAGAAAAGAAATAACAAAGGTCTGAGTGGAACTAAATGAAATGGAAAACAAAACAAAACAAAAATACAAAAGATCAATGAACAAAACCTTGATTCTTTGAAAAGATAAAATTGACAGACCTCTTGCTAGGTTAATTAGGAATAGAAAAGAAAGGTCCCAATAAGCTCAATCAGAAATGAAAAAGGTGATATTGCAACTAATAGCACAGATATACAAAATCATCTATTAATACTACAAAAATCTCTACACAAATAAACTTAAAAATGTAGAGGGAATGAATAAATTCCTAGAAACACATAGCCTACAAAGACTCAGTAAGCATGGAATAGAGATCCTGAAGAAATCAGTGATGAGCAGCAAGATTGAGGCAGTAATAAAAAAAAAATCTTCCAACAAAAAGAGCTCCAGACCAGATGGATTCACAGCCAAATTTTGCCAGGACTATAGAAAACAAACAAAAAAGCTTGTACCCATACTGCAGAAATTAACACATAAAATTGAGAAGGAGGAAATTCTCCTCAACTCATTGTACAAAACAAATATCAGACTCATACCAAAGCCAAGAAAAACACAACAACAACAACAACAAAAAAAACAATATCCCCTATGAATATAGATATAAAAATCTTCAGCACCATAATAGCAAACCGAATCCAATAGTGCATCAAAGAAAATAATAATTAACCATGACCAAGTGAGTTGTCAAGGATGCAAGGATGGTTCAACATACATAAATTAATAAATGTGATTCACCACATAAACAGAAGCAGAAGCAAAGATCATATGATTGGCTTGGTGCCTATAGCTTAAGCAGCTAAGGCACCAGCCACATACACCAGAGTTGGGGAGTTCAAATCCAGCCTGGGTCTGACAAACAACAATGACGACAACAACCAAAAAATAGCCAAAAATAGCCAGGCATTGTGGCAGGCAACTGTAGACCCCGCTGAGGCAAGAGAATTGCTTAAGCCCAGGAGTTGGAAGTTGCAGTGAGGTGTGATGCCACAGCACTCTACCCAGGGCTACAGCTTGAGACTCTGTCTAGAAAAAAAAAAAAGATTATATGATCATCTCAGTAGATGCAGGAAAAGCATTTGACAAAATTCAATACAATTTTATAATAAAAAGTCTCAAGAAACTAGGTATAAAAGAAACATATTTCAAAATTATAAAAGCCATAATTTTTTTAAAGCCACAGCCAACATCATATTGAATGGAAAAAATTTGAAAGCATTCCCACTAAGAACTAGAACAAGATAATGGTGCCCACTCTCACCACTTCTATTTAATATAGTGCTGGGAATCCTAGCCAAAGCAATCAGGAAAGAAAAAGAAATAAAGAGTATTCAAAACAGGAAACAGGAAGTCAAACTATCACTTTTTGCTGATACTATGATCTTTTATCTAGAAAACACCAAAGACCCTACCAAAGACTCCTGGAATTGATACATAAATTCAGTAATGTCTTAGGTTACAAAATCAAAGTGAGTAATGTCTTAGGTTACAAAATCAAAGTAAGGCATGAAATCAGCAACATTCCTCTATATCAAAAGAAGTTTCAATCAAAGATTCAACACCATTCACAATAACTACAAAGAAAAATGCCTAGGAATATACTTAACTAAGGAGGTGGAAAATCTTTACAAAGAGAATTATAGAGCACTGAGGAAAGAAATCATAGATGACATAAACTAATGAGAATACACATCATGTTCATGGATCATTGTTAAAATGTCCATACTATCCAAAATGATTTACAGATTCAATGTAATCAGCATCAAAATACCAATGTCCTATTCATATATATAGAAAAATAACTATATGCTTTGTTTGGAACAAGAAAAGAGGCTAAATAGCCAAAGCAATTGAAGCAAAAGAGCAACTCTGTATATCTAGTGACATCATATTATCAGACTTCAAACTATACTATAAGACTACAATAACCAAAACAGCATGGTATTGGTACAAAAATAGGCATATAGACTAATGGAAAAGAACAGAGAACCCATATGTAAAACCATCTCTACACAGCCAGCTAATCTTTCACAAAGCAGATAACAACATACATGAGTGGAGGAAAACCCTATTCAATAAATGGTGCTGGAAAAATTGAATAGCCACATATAGAAGAATGAAGCAGGATCCCTATCTCTTACCACTTATGAAAATTAATTCAGGATGGATAAAAGACTTTAAAGTAAGGCATGAAACCATGTGAGTTCTAGAAGAAAATATAGGGAAAACTCTTCTAAATATTGGCATAGACAAAGAATTTAAGAAAAAGACCCCAATAGCAATTATAGCAATGACAGATAAGTGGGATTTATAGCAAAACTTATCTGTTTTATAGCAAAACAGATAAGTGGGATTTGATTGAATTAAAAAGCTTCTGCACAGCTAAGGAAATAATGAACATACAGAATGGGAGAAAATATTTGCAAACTATCTATCCAATAAAGGGCTAATAACCAGAATCTACAAGGAACTCAAGCAAATTAACAAGAAAAAAAAACCATTAAAAAGTGAGCAAAAGACATGAACAGAGGCTTTTCAAAAGAAGATAGAAAAATGGTCAATAGGCATAGGAAAAAATTCTCAATGTCACTATCATCAGGGAAATGCAAACTAAAACCACAATGAGATATCCCAGTTAGAATGGCTTTTATTAAAAAGTCCAAAGACAATAGATGCTGGCATGGATATTGTGAGAAAGGGTTGCTTATACTCTGTTGGTGGGACTGCAAATTCATTTCAACCTTTGTGGAATACAATGTGGAGATTCCTCAAAGAACTGAAAGTAGACCTACAATTCATTCCCATAATCTACTACTGGGTATTTACCCAAAGGAAAAGAAGTCAGTTTATCAAAATGACACCTGCACTTGAATGTTTACTGTAGCACAATTCACAATGGTTTCATAAGGATCAATTTGTAAGGAATTAACAAAATATTGTATATGTAGATTATAGAATACAACTCAGCCATAAAAAAGGATAAATTAATGCCTTTTTCAATAATTTGGATGGAACTGGCAATTATTAGCCTAAAGGAAGTATCTAAAGACTGTAAAAACAAATACCACATATACCAGCTATTAAAGTGGAACTAACTGAAGAACACAAATGTGCACAAAGAGAAGTAAAACTGAGTGGAAGTCAAGCAGGGGCAGGGAAGAGGAGATAGGTAAAAACCTATTCTGGGTACAATGAATTCTATCTGGGTGATGGGCTCACTTATGGCCCCGACACAAGTATTAGAAAAGTGAACCATGGAACCAAACAGATTCATGGGCAACCACATGTAACTGAATAGATTTTTATCCCCATAATATTTCAAATATTTTTAAAAAGTTAAACAATGAAGAAAACCCTTAAAACATGTCAAGCATTTAGACAAAACTTCATTTCTTTAACCAATTACAAATCAAAGAGTCTTTAAACCTGCCTTTAACCTGTAATCCCCTGCTTTGAGATGTCCTGCCTTTGGGGGCCAAGCCAGTTATGCATTCATTCTATTTATTGATTTGTGATGTTATGTGTCATTCCTGTCTCCCTGAAATGCATACAACCAAACTGGAACCCAACCATGGGGAGACCACTTGCTCAAGGCTTCTTGGGTATGGCTCTCCAGGCCACAGTCGTACATATTGGGCTCAGAATAAACCTGTTTAAATCTAAAAAAAAAAAAAAACCCCACACACAAAACTGAAAATCTGGATAAAACAAACGCTTTCTAAGAAAATATGAGTTACCAAGATTTCTTCAGAGAGAGTAAAATATGAATAGATGAGCAACCAAAGAAATAAATGAAAAGATTGTTAAAGATTAAGACCTAAAGGAGTATTAGAATAATTCAAAGAAATGATAACTTCTATGTTATTCAAACTATCCCAGAACATAAGATAACTAATCTACCACAAGCACTATTGATAGTAGGGATATAATAGAGAAAACGGACAGTTTTTCTAGGCACCTTAGGAAACTGATGGCTTCAGGACAAGAGGAGATTTTGGGCAAAAAGGCGAAAACTTCACAAAAGAAGTTGAAGGGTTCCAAAGGGCACCATGAAAGTGTATCAAGAAATGAGGTCAGAGAAAATGTTTGTTTGGGGATTAGAGTCTGGGAAATGAAGAGTGAGCTAGAAATCTTGAAAGTCTTGCAACTCAGACATGAACAGATGTTAAGTATACCATGAGGTTCTTTCTGATGCTTTCGAGTCAAGTTGCTATATCGAGACTGTGAACGTAAGCCAGACCAAGGAACAGGAGATCATGCCCGAGCACACACTGCCCTGGAGCTTCCCTTGACATTCATCTCCTTTTATATCTGTCCCCAGAGGCCTTAAGGCTAACAGTGTACTGTCTTACTCAGAGCATATGTTCACCCTCTTAAACCTGCCAGTGCCATTCTTAGTCAGGATTGTTCTAGAGATTCTCATCCAATATACTCAGCTAAGAAAAATATAAAGGAAGGGTGGGACAATATCATTGATTTGCAGGTTGTATAACTGTTTATTAAGAAAAAGTAGAGTATCTTATGAGCTATCAAACTTGATAATGGAGATCAATAGGATAAATTAATAGAAGAAATATAAGCAAGGAACAACAGTTCTTATAAAATCAAAAATCAGGACATATGAAGGAAGAAAACGCTGGTCACAACAGCAACAACAATATTAATTAGGGATTGACTGAACATTAAAAACATATCAAACCTACATGAAGAAAATTTTGAAGTGTATTAAAATACAAAAGTAGATTTTTAAGAAGTGAAAAATTGTGCCATATTTATGTATGAGAAGCTGAAATACTTTTACAGATTTTTTTCATGAAATAGTTATCAATTTCTTCTCATTTCAAAATAAATTATCATTTTTATTAACTTTAATTAAAAGGGCTTATTCATAAAAACTAATAAGTAAATATATAAAATTAGCAAAAAACTTTTGCCCCCAAATTTATTCTATGTAAGTTAGTTAACGTGGTAGTGTTAATTATTAATGTGCAGTATTTTTAAGCCTAAAAACAGATGACCAGGTAGTCTGTATTTAAAGTCTCATTTTTGCAAATATAGCTGCAGTTTTATTCTTGCACATGTGTGAATGTGCATGTGTATGTTTCTGTTTATTTAGGGTGGAAGGACATCATGAGACTAATGGTGGGAATTTTGTCTGGGGATGAATATGCAGGATTTTCAGTTTATACTTTCTACACAGGTGAATCATTGAACGTAAGTGTTTTCTTGTAGTGTCTATTAGTTTTATAATCTAAAAATGGAGACTTCTTTTTAAAGATGATAATCAAGTTGGAACATGCCCTGAACTTCATCTTTTTCTACGGCCACTACTGAATCCCAGGGTGGGAGCAATCCTCCACAAAGAGGCTGAGAGAGGATTAACCAAGGGGACAGCAGAATTGGATCTGGCCAGGGGCTAGTTATTCCAGAGAAGAAGAGAGAGGAGAATGTCATCTCAAATTAAGAGACTTGTGTGTGTGTAAGCTAAGGGGTGGATCAAAGAATAGGTCTGAGGAAACAAGTGGTAATAAAAATGAAGAAATGGCTGGGAAGACACGCAGATAACCTGGTGACCAAGTGAATGTCCTTGATAAGACAGAGTTAATAATGCCATTCAGCTTTCCAGGTTAGATATTAACACCGATGACAAAGCTAGGGAATGCAAGAGCAGAATAGATTTAGATGGAGAAGGGAATACAACCGATTACTTATTCATTTATTTTTAATTGATAGATACTAATTATATATATTCCTGGTAGGTGATAGTGTGGCTTTTGTTGTTGTTGTTTGTTTGTTTTTTGGAGACAGAATCTCAAGCTGTCGCCTTGGGTAGAGTGCTGTGGCACCACAACTGACAACAACCTCTAACTCTTAGGATTAAGCGATTTTCCTGCTTCAGCCTCCCAAGTAGCTGGGACTACAGGTGCCTTCCACAGTGCCTGGCTATTTTCTTTTTGTTGTTGTTGTTGTTGTTGTTGTAGTTGTCATTGTTGTTTTAGCAGGCCCAGGCTGGATTCAAACTCGCCTACCTTTGTGTATGTGTCTGGCACCCTACCCAGTGAGCTACAGGCACTGAGCCAAATAGTGTGATATTTTGATACAAATATACAACGTGTAATGGTCAAATAAAGACCATATCCATCACCTCAAACATTTATCATTTCTAGTGTGGAGGACTTTCAAAAGCCTCTCTTCTAATTATCTGAAAACATACAGTGAGTTGTTAACCACAGTCACCCTGCAGGGCTATAAAGCACTAGAACTCACTCCTGCTATCCAGATGCAGTTTTGCATGATACATTTAGTTTTTGACGCCTTTGATTTGAGATATATATGAAACATCCAGATAGAGTCCAGAAACTCTTAGATGTACAGATTCAAGATCTAGGAATGAGATAGAGTCCTCTTTGAGTCTGTATCCCACAGAAAGGCAGGCCCAGATGTTTGGGACAGGAAGGGAGCCTCTTATTAAAACGAATCTACCCTGTCTTTTTTTTTTTTTTGAGACAGAGTCTTACTCTATTGCCCTCTGTAGAGTTCTATGGTGTCACAGCTCATAGCAAGCTCCAGCTCTTGGGCTTAGGAAATTCTTTTACCTCAGCATCCCGAGTAGCTGGGACTACAGGCATACAGGCATCTGCCACAATACTTGGCTATATTTTGCTGCAGTTTGGCTGGGGCTGGGTTCCAACCCACCACCCTTGGTATATGGGGCCAGCGCCCTACTCACTGAGCCACAGGCGCTGCCCCTACCCTGTTTTTTTTCTATTCTTCTTCTTCTTTTTTTTCTGTCCTACCTCTCTCTCTGTGTGGGGTGCTATGATGTCATGGCTCACAGCAACCTCAAATCTTGGGCTGGAGTGATCCTCTTGCCTCAGCCTCTCAAGTAGCTGGGACTGTGGGTGCCTGCCACAATCCTTGGCTAATTTTTTTCTATTTTTAGTAGAAATGGGGTCTTGTTACTGGACAAAGAGGGTCTAGCTGCCTGTCACTGTCAGTCGATATGCAGAGATGGGGTTAGGTCCACCAAACTTTATTCGTCAGAAGGCCAGGATTTTGGAGAACAGGGAGAGTAGTCTCTCTAAGACCATTCTGTTCTTCTATTTCCAAAATAACAGTTTTATACATAAAAGTTCAAAGTACAAATCATGTTAATCTTTATCTTAAATAACAATATTCAGCATAATCCATAATAAATAATAATTACCCATGACCCAACACAACATTCCAATTCAAAAGTTAATCTCCTAAATCAATTGCCCTAAACTACCCAATATGTACACTTTTAGGTTAAAGCTGAATTACAAAACAGCCAGAATGGGAGACATGAGGTGAAGGTCACGTAGGCCCTCAACTGACCAGACCACGTGTGTTGTCTCAACCCCAGCCTGAATGACTCACCTTATTCTCACTATCTGTGCTTTCGGTCTCACTCTCACTCTGGTCTCAAACTCCTGAGCTCAGGGGATCCACCTACCTTGGCTTCCCAGAGTGCTGGGATTATAGGCATGAGCTACCGCACTTGGCCTCCCCTATCTCTTCTGGATTTTCTCTCTTTGCTGTGCATCCTCCAACAGCTCCCTTCTCAAAACCTAGTTAGCTTCAAAGTGCTATTTAGACTGAGCTCCTGATCTCATCTTCCTTTAGCCATCCTCCCTGTGAATAACCCAGCTCCAAAGTAAGCAAATTCTACTCATTCTCTGGAAGAAAGCAGCTTAGCATGGATTGAGCAACTTCTGTCAGCAGGCACTAGTCTAGCCTACTTGCAAACAGGATTTCATTTTATCCTCACAGCCTATTGTGTGGTAGATATTATTATCCTGCATTTGTAGATAAGATACGGAAGCTCAAAGATACCAGAGAATCGCACAACTAATGGTAAATAGCAGAGTCTCCTGCCATGCAAACTTTATCTCATTCCAGAGTTTGCATCTTTGTCAGCTAACTTCCATCCTATTGCCTCTGTGTTCCCTATAATTTTACAGGGTTTCTTTTAAAATGTCCAAAAATCATCCAACAAGGAAGGAACAAATCAAAGAGGATGGGAAGCAGCTTTTACTCTCTAATCTAAATGTCAACGGAAAAAGAAGGAAACTTCAAGGGAGCTTTCTAGGGAAAGCCCTGGATAAAAATGATAGTAATTTACAGAGACAGCCTTTCTTCCAATTGTATCTGATATTGGTGATCTCCTAGACCAAAATCCTGCATGGATTTGACTGTTAGATTTCAGAGCAGAAACTTATCAGTGTTACCTGCTTGTGAAATCAAAGACAGGTGATAGTAGATAAACGCCTCTCTGTTATCTATGGGGGACAGATCTGCTGAATTACCCCCTTAAACCACTAAAGACATCTTAAAGCCCTAATATTATAAACAGTGCTATTCAAGACAGTAAGAAAGGAAAGGTCATTTCGTCCTCAAAAGGTTGCATATCACTGGAGGAATAAAGAAAAAAAGGCATGTAATCTGGATTGGCTTTAATTAGAAGTGTCATTTAAAAAGCAAAACAAAACTCCCAAACTTTCTGTAGCCCTGTTTCTCCTCCTCTCCAAGGAAAACACTGTGAATTTGGTATCACATTAGAAATAAAAACTCATTATACGCATGGCTACCTGGAGCTCCCCACAGCTGCCCACCTTCCAGTCACCCCCAATCCCCTCATATAAATAATCGTTTAAAATATCCTGGGTTAGGATTTATCTTTTACACATCCTCTCTGTGGCCTCATTGACATTCCGTCTGCCTCAGCAACTATAACTTGTTTGTCCGAACTTGTCTAACAAAACCTTAGAGCTTAGAGATGATACAAGTCTAACGGAAGGACACACAGAAGGTATTTTAATAAACCTGGTACATGATTTGTGATCTCCATCAGCATTTAGGCAAAGAATGGTCTATCTAAAACAGGCAACACATACTTCTTCTTATTTTTTTTATTGTTGGGGATTCATTGAGGGTACAAAGAACCAGGTTACATTGATTGCTTGTGTTAGATAAAGACTCTCTTATAACAGTGTTCTGCCCCCAAAAGGCATATCCCCCCCAAATTTTACCTCCAGATAAGAACATGTGATTGTAGTAGAAACGCTGAGTTTTATTAGTTAACTCTATAATTATGTCCCTGTTCCTCCATTGTCTTGTACTATGACACGAAGTCTTCTTCTGGCTCTGAAATCCTGTTTTTAACCACTGAGGCAGCAGCATGCTTAAATATTTAGATTGATAACTTGAGACTGTGTCTTCACATTGCTGGTTGCTCTCCCTGCAGTATTCCTTTCTGGATATTCAAGGGACATACCCAAAGCTCCATCAATCTAGAAAAACACTTGCTTGGCCTTTGATCTCATAATTATTACAAAAAGCTATGGCAAGACTGTGTCATCGAACGCTTGATAAGATAGATCTAACTAGGAAGCAAGATTCAAGCTTCCAGCCAAACTCATCTTCCAAGACAAAACTCAGCCGACTGTAAATGTGTAAAACATGATTTACATTTAGCTAAAAGTGTGACCCACAGAAAAAAGGAAAACACACTAATCAGCTCATGTAAACCTTTCGAAAAAATTAAAAAGATTTCCTAATAAATTATGCAATGCCACAATCCTAGGGAAACTAACATCTGACTTTTATCATTAGGTCTTTTAAAAGGAAGCTCAGTATCTTTTCATTTTTGTAACCCAGGAGCTCTCAAAGCTCTATTATTTGGAAAGGGGTAGTCTCTAGACGGCAAAGAGTTAAAAATGTCACTTTAAATGACAAAAGCTGAACACCCCACTTTCCACGTCTCCTCTATTCATCCTTTCAGAGTGACTGATTTCAGCTTTCTAAGCTCCTCAACTACCTGCCCCTAATTTGTATTCCTAGGAAGGGGCCTGGGTGGGTATTTTGCATTTCTGTGCGAATGTTGATGAGCTTCCTTCCCTGGGGGCAGGGAAAGGAGGAAAGTCCAGCCCAGCACCGTGGGGATGGGAGAGAAGGTGCTAGTTTCACTGGGAGGGTTTCAACCTTACCTGGCTTTTAGAGCATCTAGCAAAGTCTTCTTGATTGTGAAAAATAAGACATCCTAGAACAATATAGGTTAGCTAAAAGTGAAATCTGAATTTAGGAAAATTAGTTATCATATAAGACTAGCGAGGGAAGCATAATATTATGCAACACCTTTGAAGTCTGACATCCTGCAGGAGAGCTCTTGTAAGTCACCAAAGGATAGATTTCTTGTTTTTAGGAAAAACAAATACTTACCAAAATAAAGGGAGAATTTTTTTCATTATTAATAGAATATGGGAGGCAGAAAAAGTTCACAGAAAATCATTTTTATTTAAATAAGTTTATCAGAGATGGTGCAGGAAGTGGTTCTAGTGAAGGTTTCATTCTGTTCGTGAGAGCAGAAGTCACTGGGCCTGCATGGATGAAGGACTTCTGATCTTCCGTGTAAAGCAAAGTAACCATGCGCTCTCATATTCATAACTAAATAAACACAGCAGTGCAAATATGACAGCCCCATTATGAATAATTAGTTTGTGTAGTCGCTTTTAATTAGCTAAACACACCTGCTAAAAGGTGTGGCTGTGACCCCCCATCACCACCTGGAGGTGTATTACCAGTGAGCGAGAATGTCCTATCACCCTTTCTGAAAATGAGAGAAAATGAAAATTATTCAACATAAATAAAAAAATGAAGATGTAATTTCGAAGCAGAATGCAAAAGAATCTTGGGGAAAAGGCATTCATTCAGAATATAGCAAATGAACAAACAGCATCCTAAGGTAAAAGGTCAGAAATACAGGTCATTGTTCAGATCTCGGATTCTCTACGTGGTTCAGGCCCTCAAATAAACTTTGTTTCTGTGACTTGGCATATCCTGGAACTCTATATCTAAGTGCCTTTTTCTTATTTTCTAAAACTGGGCTAATTGTAAGAGCTGGAATAACAAAAATGCTAAAACTTTTTTTAATAACTTAAAAATATCAAAAAGGTGATTATTGTCTTGCTACTAATAGTACAAAAAAGTTATCAGTTCATTTATTTGTAATTCCTCTGCAGTTTTACTAACCTGACTTAGTAATAATACCTGTGCTCTGAAGCTGTGCATATTCTCATCCTGAGAACACACCTGAAGAGCTCAGCTTGCAATAAGTGTGGGCTGTAAGGTATGGAAGGGCCCAATTTCCTTTTTTTTTTTTTTTTGCAGTTTTTGGCCGGGGCTGGGTTTGAACCCGCCACCTCCAGCATATGGGGCCAGTGCCCTACTCCTTTGAGGCACAGGCACCACCCTCCTTTTTAAAAAAAATGTGAATATCCAGTTTTCCCAGCGCTGTTTGTTGACGAGACTATTCCTTCTCCTATTATCTGTTCTTGGCATGTTTGTTGAAAATCCATTGACCATTGATATGAAGGTTGATTTCCAGTCCTTCAATTCTATTCTAATGGTCTGTATGTCTATCTATATGGCACCACACTGTTTTGATTACTGCAGTTTTATACTAAGTTATGAGATCAGGAATTGTTAGTCCTTCAACTCAAAACTTCTTTTCAATATTGTTTTCAGTATTGTTTCAATATTGTTATTCTGGGTCTCTTAAAATTTCATACAAATTTTTGAATGAATTTTTCCATGTCTGAAAAAACACTGTTGAAATTTTGATATTGCATTGAGTCCAGATATCTCTTTGGGTAATATTGTCATGCTAAGCTATTACTAAGCCTTCCAATTCATGAACATGGAATGTCTTTTTATACATCTAGATCTTCCTTAATTTCTATTAACAATGTTGTATCTATCATTTACAGTACACTAATTGATCTTTCTTGGTTAAATTTATTTCTGACAATTTTATTCATTTTGATGCTATCATATGTGGATTTAAAGATATCCTTTTTGTTCATTGCTAATGTATAGAAATACAACTGATTTTTGCATGTTGATTTTATATTTTGCAACTTTTATGAATTTGTTTATTAGCTATTTTTTTCCTTGTACATTAATTTAGGGTTTTTTACAAACAAGATACAACTATCTGTGAGTAGAAATAGTTTTAACTTTTCTTTCTAATTTGGGTGACTTTCATTTATTTTTCCTGGCTAGTTCTGAACAAAACTTCCAGTATTATGCTGATTATTAATATGTGGGTGAAATTCGTGATCTTGTCCTGTAAATAGCATGGAAACAGCTTTTAGTTTTTTAATACTGAATATGATGTTAACTGTGAGTTTTTCATATATGACTTTTACCATTTTAAGGAAGTTTCTTCTGTTTCTAGTTTATTAAGAATTTACATCATAAAAACGATGTTGGATTTTGTCCAGTGCTTTTTTTCTGCGTCATTTGAAATGATGATATGTTTTATTTTGCTCCATTTTATTAATATCATATACAGGCATTTCCCAAGTTACAGATGTTCAATTTACATTTGACTCCCACTTAATGAACAAAGGCTACTGTAGGTAAGAGGTAAATGTACTTACCAATGCAGGCTGTTACTGTAGTACACTGATTTTAGTATGTTGAACAGCTCTCATATCCTGGGATAAATTCCACTTGATTATGGTGTGTGGTCCTTTTACTATGCTACTGAATTAAGTTTGCTGTTGTTTCGTTAAGTATTTTTGCAACTATGTCCATAAAGAATAGCTTCTTTTTCATTGTAGTTTCTGGCTTTGGTATCAGGGTAATGCTGGACTTAGGGAGTGCATTGAGAAGTATTCCCTATTCTTTGAACGTGTTTGAAAAGGAAACAATGTGATGTGAGAAGGAAACTGATGTGATGTTAATTCTTGGTTGAACACAGTGAAACAGTTTCATCATGAGATGAGTTTCATCATCTTTTTCATGGTGAGATTCTTTTTTGGGAGGTTTTTGATTTTTGATCCAATCTTACATATTTTAGGTCTATTCAGAATTCATTCTTTTTGAGTTAGGTTCGTTAATTTGTGGATTTCTAGCAATTTGTCTATATCTTTTAGATTATCCAACGTGTTGGTGTGCAATTGCCAGTGATTTATAGTGTTATTATCATTATTTTCTTTGAAAGGCATAGTCTCACTCTGTCACTCCAGGTAGAGAGTGAGTGCAAGGGCATCATTGTAGCTCACTGCAGGCTTGAACTTCTGGGCTTAAGCAATCATTTTGCCTCCGCCCTCCCAGTAGCTGGGACTACAGGCACATACTGTGGCATCTGGCTAATTTTTCTATTTTTAGTAGAGACAGACATCTCACTCTTGCTCGGGCTGGTCTGAAACTCTTGAGCTCAAGAGATCCTCCTTCTTGTGTCTCCCAGAGTGCCAGGTTTACAGGCTGAGCCACATCCTGGTCCAAAGTATTATTCTCTTGTAATGCCTTCTATTTCTCTATTTTAGCAGCAATGTCTCCTCTTTTATCTTTGATTTTAGTAAGTTGAACCCTCTCTTTTTTCATAGAGATTTTAGCTAAAGGTCTGTCAATTCTGTTGACCTTTTCAGGAGACAAGTTTTTGGTTTTGTTGAGGCTCTGTTGTTTCCGTAATCTCTATTTCATGTATCTCCACTCTTTCAGTATTTCCCGGCTTCCGCTCACTTTGGGTTTAGTTTGCTCTTCTACTTCTTTAAGGATACAGTTAGGTAACCATTTTAGGATTTTTCTCTTTTTTACTGTGGGCATATAAATGTCCTTCTGATGCTTTTGCTGCATCTCATGAGTTGTGACATCTTGTACTTTTGTCTTTATTCATCTCAAGTTTGAACTTTCTTTATGATTTCTTCCTCCATTCATTGGTTATTTGAGAGTATGTTGTTTAATTTTACATATTTGTGAGTTTTCCGATTTACTGCTGGTATCGAATTCTAGTTTCATTCCATTGTGGTTAGAAAGAATATTTTGTATGATTTCAATCTTTTAAGATGTATTTAAACTTGTTTTTTGGCTTAACATATGGTCTATCCTGGAGAATGTTCCATGTGCACTTGAGAAAAATGTGTATGGTACTTTTTTAGGGTGGAGTGTTCCATATGTCCGTAAGCTCTTAAAGATTTATTGTGTTTGCAAATCCTCCATTACCTTATTGATCTTTTGTATGGTTTTCTCTATCCCTTCCTGAAAGTTAATATTGAACAATTACTAATATTGTTGTACAAGTATCTATTTCTGCCTTCAGTTCTATCAGTTTTGTTTTACATATTCTCAGGCTTAGTTGTTAGGTATATACTATACTTTCCAAAAAACTGTTATATCTATAATTGTACCTTTTATCAATATACAGTATACTGTCATTCTTTGTCTCTTTTCATTTTTTTTTTTTGACTTGAAGTCTATTTTTTCTGATACAGCCACTCCATTTCTCTTCCGGTTAGTATATTCATGGAAAATCATTTTGCATGCTTTTACTGTCAACCTTTTTGTGTCTTTGTGTCTAAAATGAGTCTCTTGTACATAATCGTAAGTAGATCATGTTTTTAAAAAATATATATTCTGCCAATTTCTGCCTTTTAATTATCGAGTTTAATTTACTTACATTTAAAGTAACTGCTGAAAAGGAAGAGCTCAGTTTTGTCATTTAGTTTTTCTTTTTATGTCTTATCTGCTTTTTGTTCAACCTTTTTATTATTATTTTTTGCTTCTTTCTTTCTTTCTTTTTTTTTAAAGAGTCTCATTTTCTTTTTCTGGGTGGAATGCTGTTGCATCATAGCTCATAGCAACCTTAAACTCTTGGGATTAAGTGATCCTCTTACCTCAGCCTCCTGAATAGCTGGGACTATAGGCACCTACCACAATGTCTGGCTACTTTTTCTATTTTTAGTAGAGATGGGATCTCACTCTTGTTCAGGTTGGTCTTGAACTTCTGAGCTCAAGCAATCTATCTGCTTCCTCCACCATCATTACAGGCGTGAACCACCACACCTGGCATATTTCTGTTTTTTAATGTGCCATTTTGATATATATACACACAGAAAATGTAGATATGTTTAACTCACTGTAGTCTTAAACTCCTGGATTTAAGTGATCCTACCAACTCAACCTCCCAAGTAGCTAGGACCACACCCAGGTAATTTTTAAAAATTATTTTTTGTAGAGAAGGAGCCTTACTATGTTGCCCAGGCTGGTCTTCAACTCCTGTCCTCAAGCAATCCTCCATCTTTGGCCTCTGTAAGTGCTGAAATTAATTATAGCTGCAAGCCACCATGCTTGGATTAGTTCAGTCTTTATGTTAATGCTGGTTATAAGATTTCCTATTTACCACTCACTAACTATTCAAATGATATCAGATGTTAGTGGAAATTTTGTAGTGAGTATTGGAATTATTAAATTCTTGATAGATAGGAAGAGATTTATTTGGTTTAGCAGTGCATATGGGAACTGAACGCAGATCATAGATAATAATACATTGGTGACGACGGTTATCAAATCTCTCTTCACTGCTGTGTATGGAGTGGAAGGAACAGAGAAAGACATGAAAAGAGAATCTCTGTTTTACAAGCATAAAGAGTATTTGGCTTAGAAATTTCAGAGAATGAGAAAAGTGGCTTTGAAATTATTATCACCACAGGTTCCTTCATAAGGAGTATGGGAATGTCTGATTTTCATAGTAACATGTACTGGAGGGCAAAAATGTGTGTGTGTGTGTGTGTGTAGTCACAAATAAATTGATAGTTTGGTTATAAACTCTCCATTACTTGTTTTGCATTATGATGAAGATTGAAAGTAATTCCAGTTATAGGGCCTGCTATTCACCTGTTTACTCAGCTATCCAATCAATCATTACACTGTATTAAGAGCCTGTGTTGTTTCAGGCCCTACAGATACAAAGATGAATGAAATGTGGTCCTTGAACCTCTAAATTTGTTGGGAACATGAAGTAGCATAAATGAATCAATCAGCTAATATGGTTCATAAATGAATCATAAATCATTGATCATAAATGAATCAATCAGCTAATACGAAGAGGTGTCTGTGAATGGACAGCGCAAAGACCGCTAAAGGAACCCATGTTTATGAGGTACAGATGCAGCCTTTTATAGGAGACTATGAAGAATATTTATATGAAGAATAAGATGGAATTATTCATCCGTAGGAAGCATAAATATACCTAATGCTTTACAGAAGCTATTCAAAGTAGAAGCTGTCATGTCCTGGAAGAGAGAAGTGACTGGGCTAGATGGAGTCACTGGGAACAGAATTCTCTGACTTGGTTTACTTTGATTGGGATATTTCAGAAATCAGAGTAAAATGAATTTCTTAATCTTTCTTTTGCGAGGCAAGTTAAGTCCCACAACAGCTTTTATGCACCATGCCAGGTACAAATACTTACAAATGAAATCATTATGTGGATAAAGTGTAATAGGTTCATTCTTCTCCCTGCTCATGTGAATGAATAAGAACCAAGATCTATTGTGAAAAGGTTTCTGCAGGAGAAAGGCTGGATGTAGATGTAGGAGCCACTGGGAGGGTGTTTTAGTCCATTTATGCTACAGTACCAAAGGCTGGGCAATTTATAAAGAATGGGACTTTATTTCCCCGTTCTGGAGATGGGAAAGTCCAAGCTCAAGGTGACAGCAGATTCAGAGTCTGGTGAGGGCTCCTCTCAGCTACCAAGATGGTTCTTAGTTGCTGTGCCCTCACATGGTGGAAAGTGGAAGAACAAAGAGGGGCATATGAGGTGTGAAGCCTATTTAATACAGGCATTAATTCCACTGACAGGAGAGGTGACCTCATGACATAATGACCTTCTAAAGGCTCTTATTACTATTACATTGGAGATTAAGATTCAACATGAATTTTGGAGGAATATAGTGAAACCACAGGATGCAGAAGGCATTCACACATGAGGAGGCCAGGTGTTGGGTGTCAGTGCTAGGAAGGATGTTTATGGGAAGCTGGCCAATGCATTCCATCACCCAAGTTGGGTGACGAAAGGATCTACATGGAAGTGGGGAATGAATAAGGAGATTGGTCAGGTTGGAGTAAGGTCCAAGCAAGGTGTGGAGAAAAGTCCTGGTGGGATTTAAAAGTGAAGCATATGAAGATTTCCACATGTAGGGGGGTCAAAGGTGAAGATGGGGTTATAGTTTGGGAGATTGGTTGCATACAGCTAGATTGATCAAATAGATAGATAAACACGGGTAAAGTAAAATAAGCTCTTTCTGAGAAAGAAGTTACAAATAAGGAGAGGAAAAAAATACAAGTAATTCTGTGGTGTCGGGTTGGAATTGAAACTTTTGGGATGAGCTTAACAGATTTCCACGTAGCAAGATATAAGTAGAAGTGTCAATGCATGTGTATATGTACATATATTCCCTTGTTCTGTGAAAGGAGCTGGGGACAACACCTCAATAGCTATGAGCATACTTAGAACCCAAATCTAGGCTTCCAAATATCATTCTCCACACAAAGGAACTGGAGACCCTAGAAGAAAGATGAGATGACACCAGAGCCATTGCTCCAAAAAGCAGCTGGACCAGGAATAGAAAGTGATCCATACAGTAGTGTTACTATGTCAGATGCTGACATAGATGAGCTTTCACTGGCCAAAATAAACATAGAAGTAAACCATGGTAATGATGGATAAGCATTGCATAAAGTAAAAATCCCTGAGATGACGACGACATAAATAGTAAATGAAAAAAGTGAAAATATAATGAGAAATAAGATATTTCATATCTTCAGATAACTTCCCCTACCAAATTCTTTCAATTAAAAAAGAATGAAGATTTTTAATGGAAAACCCTTAGTCAGCCACCACCTTAACAAGAGATTAAAATGAACATCATTGTGTGGCATTGAATATGGTGCAATGGAAAGAACACAGAATCGTTTTGTGATACACCTGTTACAGATTAATACCTTGAATCCAATCAAAAGGAAACAATAGCAAACTGAAATTTGAGAATATTCTACAAAATCACTGGCCCAGAATTTTCAAAAGACTGAGGAAGTGGCTCCAGGCACAGAGCTCCCAAATCCTTTGGAATTTCATAAGTGATAGGAGCATATTTTGTTCTGATGAGTAACTCTTGGCATGCTCTTAGATAGCTTCAGAAGAGGGCGGGAGCTGGTTACCAGAAGACTGAACCTTATTGATAAGTTTGGAACTTTCAGCCTCATCCCCAAACCTCAGGGGTGGAAAGAGGAGCTGGAGATTGAGTTAATAACCTATCATACCTGTGTAAGGAAACCTCAGTAAAAAGCTCTGAACAATAAATAAGGTTTGGAGCGCTTCGGAGGAGGTGAATGCATTTGCATTCTGGGAGAATGACACACTCCAGCTGCATGGGGACAGAAGCGCCTATGCTTAGGAACCTTCTGGACTTGCTTCATGTACTTCTTCACCGGGCTGTTCTTTTGTATTCTTTATAATATCTTTCTGTAATAACCCAGAGCATTAAGAAAAAAAAAAAGAACTGAAAGACTGAGGAACTGTTCCAGAATGAAGGAGATTAAAGAGAACTGACATGTAAAAGCAATGCATGATGCTGAACTGCATCCATTTCTCTCCAAAACGTTAGGTCAACAGGCAAAACTCTGAATGCGGTCTGAGGTTTAGATAGTGGTAATGTGTCATGGTTGATTTCCTGACTTTCACAGTTATATTGTACTTAGGTAAGAGAATGTCCTTGTTTGTACAAAATATAGTAGTCTGCCCTTTATCAGTGGTTTCACTTTCCAAGTTTTAGTTATTGGTGGTCAACCATAGTCTAAAAATAATAAGTGGAAAATTTCAGAAATATACAATTCACAAGTTTTATGTTGTGCGGTATTCCGAGTAGCAGCATGATGAAATCTCACACGCTCCTGCTCCATCCTGGTGGGATGTGACTTGTCCCTGGTCCAGCATATGCATGCTGTCTCCAATCCCCAACCAGGAGTCACTTTGTAGCTCTCTTAGTTATCACGTCTGCTGCTGGAGCATCACAGAGCTTGGCTTCAAGGCATCCTCATTTTCCTTAATAATTGCCCCGAAAGCACCAGAATGGTGAAGCTGGCAATTCAGATATGTCAAAGAGAAGTGTTAACGCGCTTCCTTTAAATGAAAAGGACTTAGTAAGACAGGAAAGAAAATATACTGAGGTTGCTAAGATCTGTAGTAAAAAGGAATCTTCTGTCTGTGAGATTGTGAATAAGGAAAAAGAAATTCACGCTAGTTTTGCCATTGCACCTTCAACTACAAAAATTATAATCATAGTGCCTGATAAATGCTTAGTTAAGATGGAAAAGGCCTTGCATTTGTGGGTGGAAGACATTAACAGAAATGTGTTCCAAATCACAGCACTGTCATTCCAGAAAGCACTGCGATTCCCTAAAACAAGTGACATTAAGCCATCTACTGAATGTAAGGGTGGTTGCACAAGTTTGGGAGCAGGTTTGGACTGGAATATGTAAAAATTACTGGAAAGGTTACACCTGCTGATGAAGAAGCTGCTGCCACATTTGTTATAATTCTATTTTATTGTCAGTTATGGTTGTTAAACTCTTACTGTGCTTAATTGATAAGCTTTATCAGTATATACGTATAGGATAAAACCCAGTATATATAGGGGTTGGTACCATCTGCAATTTCAGGCATTGATGGGGATAGGGTAGGGGCTTGGAACATATCGTTAGTGGATAAGGGGATACTAATGTATTCCTGTAAGTATTTGGTGGTGATGGGGCATCAGATCAAGATTCTCACTCTTACATGGGAAACAAAATTCTTTGTTCTGGATTGTTAACTTTTACATGTGTTTCACATTCTTTTTCAAAAAATCATGTTTTTCTACTGCTAAAAGTAAAAAGAATTGGGACACTGTTGTCAAGTTGTCTGGGCTCAAATCATAGCACTGGCTATGTGATTTTGGGTAAATGTTGCAAATTCTCTGAACTCCCTTTGTTTTGTCTGAAAAGGCTATAATGGTAGTAACTGCTTAAAGGAGTTAAGTTTAAATTTAAAAAAAGTCTTCACATAATGTCTTGCTGTTAGGAAATTTTATTACTATTAATTAGAAGTCATTTTTCTTAATTGTTTTTATGGAATAAAGTAAAGGGATTAATTAGTTGGGTTGTACCAATTAGAATGGTTGGAGAAATGGATTTTTCATATTGAAAGATAAACCATGGCTCGGCGCCTATAGCTCAACAGGCTGAGGCGCCAGCCACGTACACCTAAGGTGGCGGGTTCGAATCCCCA
>NW_003852431.1:6336999-6478542 GCF_000181295.1 Otolemur garnettii
ATAAACCATGATACATTCTTTATAATCACATAATAAAGGCATCTGTTATCTTGACTGCTGAATCCAAGATATGTTCCAGATTTCTTCAAATCCATCAGATGAATAACATAATGTAGTTTAACTGTATTATGGTTTTAATGTATTCTAATGCCTCTAATAGCAATGTTAGATGGCACTAAGTGCCTGTTGTGGAAATGTTTGAGTATAAAATACACACTTACTTTTGTTTTTCTCTTTTGTGAGACAGGGTCTCACTTTGTCACCCTTGGTAGAGTGCTGTGGCATCACAGCTCACAGCAACCTCAAACTTCTGGGCTCACAGAATTCTCTTGCTCAGCTTCCCAAGTAGCTGAGACTATAGGCACCCGCCACAATGCCAGACTATTTTTACAGACGAGGTCTTGCGCTGGCTCAGGCTGGTGTCAAACCGGTGAGCTCAGGCAATCTACCACCTCTGCTCCCCAAGTGCTAGGATTATAGGAGTGAGCCACCAGGCCCAGCCCCACACTTACTTTTATTGCCAAAAATATTCAAACATTATGAATGTCACAGTGGCAGAAACCATGTCACCAAATCAACAACAAAAGGTGACAAAAGAAGATTTTCATATTTGTAAGAAATCCACAAACAAAAATTACTACAGGAACCCATAGTGGGTGGAAAATAATAGAACTGAGAAACTTTAGGACACCTGTCGAGGACAAGTCTGAGAGTTATAAGCTCCAGGGGGATCTAGTCATGAGGGGACACCACACTTCTGGGAGTTTGACCTCCTGGAGCCCAACCAACCAGGTGGCTGTGGTGAGTATCAGAGAAAATTCCCCTCTGCCTTCCTGCAAGCAGCCAGGTAACCATTTTGAAATGGACAGGGAGGGGAAGGAGGACAGAAACTCCCAATTGCACCCACTCTGCCCATCCTGTCCCATCGAAGGCATAGGAAAAACAGGAAGGCACTTGCAAAGTTCAAAGGCCAGGGCCACAAGCTCACTGAGACACAGACTGTATGTCTTAGTCTTACATCTTCTCTGCTTCCTGCTCTTACCTGCCAAATTGCCCAAATTATTGTATGTCCTCTACATAGATCGAAAAGTCGGTGGAGAGCAAGAAGAATAACTTTTTGGAAGAACATTTAAGATGACTCTATAGAGTCACCATCATCAGAGGTGTCCACGCCAGTTTTGACTTTGTTGCCACAGTGAAATAGCCAGGTTTTAAAAATGCTTTCAGACATTTTAGGGAATTGTAGAGTAGAAAGTGGAAAGACAGAACAACTGAACTGGACAACTGGAACTGCGTGGCGCAGGGTGAGCAGTGGCCCTCGGGATAAACAATAACCTGGATGCTGTGTGCTTTCATGCACAGCCCCCCAGGAGTGCCCCGATCCGGCCACCCCCTCCCCCCTGGTTCTATAGCTCAGAAGCTTGGTTTAGGTGGGGTTGGAAATGCCCTAGAATGGCTCTTTGTTGATTTTCCTCGTGCTAGAGCCGAGTGTTGCTGTGAAGCAAAGTGCTATTCAATTTGCTCACTCAGGCAGAACACTCAACAGGAAGGAAGGAAGCGGCCATTCTTTCTGGTCGTATTGTCTGACCACTGGGCTTAAGCAATCAAACAGCTCTGTGGCCAGAGCTGGGTGCTTACAAGCCTGTCTGTTTTTACTTTTTCTTCCCCCCTGGTGGGCACTGGGGAAGGGGGCGGGGATGGATGGAAACTGGCTCTGTGCAGTTTTCACTTTCTTTTTATATAGTTTGATGGCATCTTTTCATGACTCGTCCTCAGGTATCCTTTTTCTAACAGTAAAGTAGAAAAGAACAGTCATCATGGGTGGGAATGTACCTATTTTGGGAGTAAAAGCTGTATATATTGGGCTTTCTTAGTAAATGTCTTGTGAAAATAGGGAGAAGAAAACCTCTTATGTCACAAATATGATAAAATTTTAAATTAGCATTTTTGAACGTAAGTTAGCATCTTTGATGCACCTCAGACCTTCTAAGTCTTTCCCCCTCGGCAGTTCTGTTTTTGACCAAAGAATAAGGATAGGGACCTTACCTTGTTTATTTCTAAGGTTAGGATAATAATCAAATGTGTGGATAAGTAGTTAGAAACAATATCTCATTATCTTAATATATAATATTAGGAATCTGATGAAGAAAAAAAAATACCACCAATTAAAATGCAAGGTAAGAAAAAAAAAAGCAACAAAAACTAAGAGATCCTGAATAAAGATGATAAAACTTGTAATTGATATATCTGTACCTAAATTGGTGACAGACAGTTTCAAAGTCTGAAAAGTTTCTTTAGAAAACTATAGCTTTGGGTCATTGCCAGAAAGAAGCAGTTAGTAGAAACCTATAGTTGGCAGCAAATACTAGCAGAGTGTGACAATTTTTTCCTAAGCATAATTCTCCATTTCTAAGCACAGTTTTAAAGCAGATTTATTAAAAGACTGAAACCTCACATGATCATTCTTCTTTTACATATGAATTTTAAGGGAAAGGAAAATTTAAAAATCAGATAAAATTTAAAGAGTAATTATAGTTAAATTTTATGGGGGAAATGATGCCTTCATGATAATGGGATTTAAGTAACTGTAATGATTATAGTTATATCTTATAAAATGTACAAGACATGAGGAGTTTAAATTATCCTGGGCTTTAGGGAACTTTCTGATAAACTCTGAAGAGGTTATGGCATAACAGTGAATAATAGTTTTTAACATTAAAGCATGAGGAATAGCAGTAGCCTTCTGAGGAGGGAGATAGTCATCAAGGCTGGATGATATCCTCAAAGAAACACAGTTAAGGACGTGTTTTCGTTTGGTTGGAAAGGATTTTCCTCTCTAGGGACCTGATATCAGGGGAAGCTTGTGGCTGGGGTCTAGAGCAGGGCTCAGATGGGCATATTGACATATGTATTACCTGAAATCTTGGAGCCTTCCCTCTTTGATTTGCCACTTTTAGAAGTTTGGTAACAATGCCAAGTACTTCTTGGATGTGCCATCATTTCTTCACATTAGTAAGTGAGTATTTGGCACAGTCAGTATAACTTTCCAAGTAGATGTCAAAGGCAGCTCTTCCTTAGGAAAAAAAAATTGAGGACGCTTGAGTAGAGAATCTGTTTTATCCTGTTCCATAGGATTTTCAGGATACAAGGCTGGGGCTACCACAATGATGGTGGGAGCTTTCAAAAGCAGGGAGCCTTCCTAGGATTATGATAGGCAGTCATAATTCCTCAAGGAATTATTAGGACAATTTTAGGCATTTTTCTGTTCTATGATTTATAGGGGAACTTGAGCTCATCCAATCCTTGAAAGACTATATGCCCAGGCAACCCAGGTCAAAACTTCATTATTGTGAAGTGATTCTTTTAGGTTAAATCATTGTTCTCTGTTAAGGTCACTTGCTGCTTAGAATAAATTCGTTTTTAGGCTTTCATCCTGAGAATGAGTCAATGTGAAAACAGCAGACCCTGCAGAGTAATGAAAAAGTGGTGCTGAAAAGGTAGACAACTCGCAGAGAGAGAAGAGAAGCACTGAAAAAAGGATTTTTTCCCCTTCATATTTTTGTCTATAGGTCCTCATCCAAAGTTTTACTCCCTGAAGTTTTAGGTGACAAAAACAGAAAAGAAAAATTAGCCTGGAAATCTAGAGAGCTCAGGTTGAGTTCTTGCATATCCACTAAAGAGTGACCGGAGATAAGCAATTCAAATTCATAATATAGTTTCTTTCTCTGTTAAATAAGAGCCTTGACCCAACTCCCTTCCTTCGCTCCTTCTTTTTTCCTTCCTTCCTTTCTCTTTCTTTCTTTCTTTCTCTCTTTCTTTCTCTCTCTCTTTCTCTCTTTCTTTCTTTTCTTTCTTTCTTTCTTTCTTGCAGAGTCTCCTTCTATTGCCTAGGCTAGAGTGTCCTGGTGTCAAGTCTAATTTTGAGCTCACAGAAATATCAAACTCCTGGATTCCAGCTATCATCCTGCCTCAGCCTCCTGAGTAGCTAGGACTACAAACACCTGCCAGCAAGCCTGGCTAATTTTTCCATTTTTATTAGAGATTGGGTCTCACCCTTGCTCAGGCTGATCTCAAACTCCCGAGCTCCAAGGATCCTCCCTCCTTGGTCTCCCAGAGTGCTAGGATTACAGTTGTTAGCCACCATGACCAGTCTCAAATGCTTTTTTCATGTTGCTTATTTACAATTCTTTGGTTCATTGGCTAAAAGCTTAGGGACGTACTAGTATGGTGCCTGTGGCTCAAAGGAGTAGGGCGCTGGCCCCATATACCAGAGATGGTGGGTTCAAACCTGGTTCCAGCCAAAAACTGCCAAAAAAAAAAAAAAGAAAAAAAAAAAAAGCTTAGGGAAGTACTTAAATATATTTGTTCAAAGCCAAGGCCAACTTATTCAATACTTTCTGTGACAGAGAAGAATTAGAATGATCAATTTCATTGGTGTACATGATTCTTGTTTAAAGACTCATCCTGAGAATCTGTTTCCAGGAGGGGGTCAGAGCCTCTTGTCTGTATAATACCACTTTTTGCCATTGTAAAGACAGTGGGTAGACCCTGACCTAAATCACTATTATTTTTTTCAAATAAACCTACACTGCACCTGTTGATCTCAGTCCTGAAAGAAGGACAAAATAAATCCAAAGTCAATTTTCAACTAGTCAAAATTTTCCTTCAAAGGTTGTAGAGGGGCTCTTCTTACAATCTCTATAAATAGGCAAAATTGCTTATGAATTGCTTATAAAATTGCCATATAAATGAACTTTCCATGAAATCTACCAAGCCAGGCATAGCTTTGTCATAAAATAAAATTAAGAAACAGGTAAATAATAATAATCATGTTATCTAATACTTACATAGTGATTACAAACAAGGTATATTCTAAATGTTTTACATTAAAAACACATTGAATTCTTACAACTACTCTAGAATATTAGATATTATGATTATTTCCATTTAACAGATAAGAAAACTGAGGTATAGAAAGGTTAAGTTTCAAGTTCAACAGTACTGGAAAGTAATAGGTAGAATTATAATGTGAATGAAGGCAGTCCTGGCTTTTTCTATTCTTTAGTCTTAATAACCATGCAATTTCACTTTTCTAGTTACATAGAATGACATACTTATCAAAACTATATTGGCATTTAATTCCTTCTTACTGGGAAGTTTACACTCTGATGGAGGCTTCTAAAACTAATTTCTGATGCTATATTCAAATTGTGTATAATTTCTAGAAGCAAATGTTAAGCAGAACTAATATATCTAATATACATCTGGTAGTGGCATGCCCTGTTCCCCCATAGCTCAACTGTGAAAGATACATTTCAATGATGGTTATTGGTGGTAGGTTGATAGAACTGCCTTACTGTTTCCTAGTTATAGTAATCTTTTCAATCAAATTCAGAATTTACACTGTTAAAAAACTTAGAAATATGAAAATACTAGCCAGGAGTTGTGGTGGGCACCTATAATCCCGGTTACTTGGGAGACTGAGGCAGGATGATCATTTGAACCCAGGGTTTTGCAGTTGTAAGAAACACAGCTTAGAATAATACAAACAAAACCACATTGAGCATGATCATACTTGAACTGTGGAAAACCAGTGACAATGGAAAATATCTCAAATCAGTAAGAGGGAAAAAACAAGTATGTACAACGGGACAAGATAAGGATGACAGGAACTAACCAGGCAAGTCAGGGGGAAAATAAAAATGAGTAACATCTTTAAAGTGCTAAAAAGAAACCCAATTTGTCGATGTTAAATCCTTTACCTAATGAAATATTTTTCCAAAATGAAGTAAAAATAAAAACTTTCAGACAAGGAAAATGGGACATGTCTGCTGTCTGTTCCCAATAGATCTACATTCCCCAAATTGCGGAGGGTAGCTGGTTCTTGTTGAGTTCATACTGTTTTTCTGGTCTCTCTCTAGGCACTGGGGCTACAGAAACCAATATGAAAGATCCCTGCTCTCATGGAGCTGCTTTTGAATATCCTACATGAAGAGTCTTTCTAGACAAAGCAACTATTAAGAAAGATGATACTTCAAGGTATGTAAATTATCGACAAAGATCTTATTTCAAGATATCTTGCAGTAAACTGTGAATTGGTAATGGTTTTCCCACCAGGCCCAAAGAATTAACTTGCTTTCAGTAATTCTCAGTGCTAGGCACAGTGGTTTATGCCTGTAAAATTCTAGTGTTTTGGGAGGCTGAGGTAGGAGGATAGCTTGAGGCCAAGAGTTCAAGACCAGCCTGGGCAATATACTGAGAGCTCATTACTACTAAAACTAAAAATAAATCACAGGTCATGGTATCACACACCTGTAGTACTATCTACTTGGGAACCTGAGGCAAGAGGATCAGTTGAGCCTAAGAGTTGAAGGCTGTGAACTATGATCATGACACTGCACTCCAGCCTAGGTGACAGAAAGAGAACTTGTCTCTAAACAAAAATTATTTGAAAATGAGTGGTGATCAAAATACCAGGCTTTAGGGTTTAGAAAAGGTGAAGGAAAAAGGACTCAAAAATACTTAGTTTTTGCCCCCTTTCTATAGAGGAGTTCATAATTAACACATCCTTTAGAATTCAATGCATGATTGAAAGCACTCTGGGAGGCTGAGGCAGATGGATTGCTTAAGCTCAGGAGTTTGAGACCAGCCTGAACAAGAGCAAGACCCTATCTCTACTAAAAAGTAGAAAAACCAGCCAGGCTTTGTGGTGGCCATCTGTAGTCCCAGGTTCTAGGGAGGCTGAGACAAAGGATCACTTTGAGCCCTAGAGTTTGAGGCTGCTATTAGCTGTGATGACACCCTGGCACTCTACCCAGGGTGACAGAGTGAAACTCGGTCTCAACAAAACAAAACAACAAAATAAAACAAAACAGAACAAACAAAAAACTTCTTAAAATGTTAAAGATCTCCCCTCATACCAATAGAAGAAGTCCTATTTTCCCCTTTCCCATTACTTTATAAGTTTAAAATTTCATTAAGAAAATGGACTAACATAGTTTCACTCACTTTAGTAGATGACTAGATAGTTTCATTTAAAAGTTAAAATTTTTATCTAGCCCAGTCATTCCAAGTTGATTAAATTTGCAATGTTGTTTCATAGTTAAACAGCCGTTATCATGATTATAATACCAAGTTCTTGAAGACTCTTTCTGTAGAAATATTGGGTCCTGCACAGACTCTTGATCATCAACTTGGAGATGCTGCTTAAGATTGTTTTGGAAGCAGGCTGCTAGGGAACTATGAGCTCTCAGAACTATCAAGATTTAGGTACATTTTCCTCTAGAGGTCAAACTATAAGAATTAGATTCTAAGAAAATACATTGTACTGGACAAACATAAAAATTCTTTTTCTTGAGCTAAGTGTGCTGATGTGCACAGGTAGTCCCAACTATTCCTGAGGTTGAGGCCAGAGGTTCACTTGAACCCAGGAGCTCAAGACAGCTAAACAGCATAACAAGATCCTATCTCTAAAATTAAAAATAAAAGTTCCCAGAAGAATAAGTATTCAAATCTTAAGGCAGAATTGAATATTTCTTGATGTGATTGGTATACTATCATTACTATCTATAATATTCCTCATAATATTTTTAATTGTTGCTAATACTTTAAGATATGGAGAAAGCCAGGGGTAAGTTGTTTCTGTGAAAAGTTCAGCAAGATGGGACAGTTTTGAACAGTGTGCCACAGCATAAGCAGCCTTCACAGAAAGCCCAAGAGTGCCAATCATTTTCTAGGGACAGAAGAATGAGCAGAATTTCCAAATGACAAATTAGGTTATCACCTGTAAGAGATCTCATTGGAAATTCTCAATACACGTCCCTTTTGTGTATTGAAGTAATGTAATATAAACACAAGGGCCTCTTAGATTATGACTAGTAAATTAACATGTTAAAAAGATAAATACCACAAGGATCATATGTTTGCTACATTCCTTCTTTAGAGAATATTAATGTGACAACTTGCCTCACTTTAGTCTATTGCCAATAGACTATATTATGCCAACAGATTATACACATGCCAATAGACTCTATGTAGACTGTAGTCCATATATGTATTCTCATTATTCTCATAAAAGACTCCAGTGTTTGTGGTTTAAAGAACTATAGAAACTGAACCAGATGAGGTGGCTCATGCTTACAGTCTCAGCTTCTCAGGATGCTCAGGTAGGAGAAGCACTTAAGCCCAGGAGTGTGACCTTGTCTCTAAAAAAAAAAAATACATTAAAAAAAAAAAGATTCATTGGGAATCACAGCTTGACATATTTACAGTCATACTAGGTCACATTAAAACCATCATAGACATAAAATATTTAAAAAATTATAGATAAATTAAAGCTTAAAAGAATCTATAAAGACAATCATCCTTAGAACATTATTGTATATTAACAAATTATTAAAAGAATTAATGCAGGTCTGTATAATCAAAAATAAAAATTATAAAAGTGAATCTGTTTTAAAATAGAAGTAAGAATGATGGATAATAATTATAGTAGGAAAGGCAGGCAACTCACATGGAGACATTCATGAAGCTTACAAGGGGATGTGTAGATTTCCTGTAGAGTTCTTATGAGTTCTGAAATTTCGTTAGCTACTTAGGGAGCTAAAACTTGCTGCAGGAAGATTTACAAAGTAGTTATAAACCACTGTTAACTAATTAGAGTTGCATGAAAATACTGTCACTTGGTGACTATGCATGGACTGAAACTAGAGCTGCAAAGGACAAGGCAGTTTTGTTGGTTTGGACTTTGTCAAGACATTTAAGTAGCTTTGATTTAGATGATTTAAAATCCTAGAATCTTGTTTCATTTGTTGCTATGTGGTAAAATCAATGGAATAAGTCATTAGCTTCCCTTTACAAATTGGGAGTTGGTAGAAAACAAAACAAAATGACATTCAAAGATTGCTGATTACATAAAGGACTAAAAAAATTTTATGAGAATAAAACTACAGTGATAACTTGTTCTTCATGATATCACTTAAAGACCCAATGTTATCTGAAGGGTAAAATTTAACTCAACAATTCAGTAAATAGTTTTTGAGGGCATACTACAGGATAAGAGGTTACTGGGGTGGGTAGACTCAAAGAGCTCTGAGTCTAATGGAGAAAAGAACACTTGAACTATGAAATAAGTGGTCCTGCTTAAATAAGTGTAAAACATTCTTAGAAAAGAGTGGAGAAAAACCTCTGTATCATGAATGGAAAAAAAGAGAAAAGAAAATAGTGGAACAGCCAGTTGTGAAAGTTGTATGTATAATGTCTGTGCGCCAAATTGCAACTGATACCTGTTGAATTCAATTTGTTCCCATTTGATGTACATTGTCAGCCTGCAAAAAAAAATATGGGAAAACTTATTCCTTTCTCAGCTCAATACACAGACACACAGACACACACACACATGTGCATGTGGGCACTCACACACACCCCTGTATCTGCAATATTTCAGACATATTTCAAACCTTAAATAAGAAGAAACCATTTCCCTCTACTCTTGAAGGTATTAGGACCTACTTCCAGACTCTAAGTGAAAAACTGGGAATGGAGAGGATGTAAGTAAGAGGAGATAGGAGGAGATTAGAGTAAATAATGAGAGTGTGTCTCTAAGATACACAGATACTTTTTTGAAAAAAGAAAAGTTGAATTATTGGATATCCCAGAATTCTAGCCACTCTTCTCCTTAGGAGACATCTTACTTAGAAGCTTGAATTTTTTTGTGTGTCTTACAGAGTGTAAAATCTTAAGGATAGAAAGTGAATTTAAAGATGATCCCATCCATATCTTTGATTGGAAAAATCTTCCATTCGTACTTGTGACCAGTAGTCCTCCAACTTTCACTTGAATTAACCAAGAGAATATTGGATAGTTTCTGATGTAGCAGTTTTATTTTCGGATAACTTTGGATTTTTTTCTCCCTCATTTAGAACTAAAATATGTGAGTTTGGCATCAGATAGCAGAGTGGTAAAATTCAAGGAATATTGTTGAAGTACTAATAACAACGAATCTGTTACTTCAGTTTAGTTATTTTATTTATACTAGTTGTTGGAACTTGAGAAAGACACATGACCTTTCTGAATTTGTTTTATCCTCTTTAAGCCAGGGATGATGGGATGAGAGTAATAAGAGTTATTTTAGTTGGCCTACTTGGTTGGTTAAAAACATTTAATTGGATTTCTATCCTACTTGTTTTTTCTACATTAGTGACACAGACTTTTCTGTGTGAATCTAGAACATAAAAACACTCGAAGATAGTCTAATTATTTAGAATGGGGAAAGTGATTCTAAGCATGAGCCCCTCTAATCCAGGAGCAATGCAAGAGATTAACCATTTTGACTACGTAACAATTTAAAAATCTTTTCTGTGGACATAAATCCATGAAGTTAGAGGAAAAATATATCCGCATTACGTAAGATAGGAAAAAATATAATTATCTTTCTCTACATAACATTAAGACCAATTCAAACTGTAGGGAAAGAGAAAGGACTTCAGTACTTCATAGATGACTTAAAAATGTGGAAACCATGTTCAAGGTCATTCATGATTAAAGTAATAGAAAAGAATTAAATATAATTTTTCAGCTACCAGATTGGTAGGTCTAAACAATTTTGATAAAACACAGAATTACTGAAGATGTGAGGGAACGATGGGAGAATAAATTGGTGAGACTTCTTTGAATAGCAATTTGGATGAAACCATTAAGTGGAAATGTGACTTGGCATTATGACTTGGCAATTCTACTTCCATGTCTCTGGCCTAAAAATAAATTCACACATTGCACAAGAAGACATGAACAAGGATGGCTTATAAAAGCAATACATTTGAAGCAACCTTAACAAATAAGTTCTGGTGTAGTCACAGGAAGGAATCCTATGCAGAATTAAAAAGCCTGGGTAAATTTTGTAAGAACAAGTATAAAATGCTTGCCAAAACGTATTTTTAAGTGAAAACACAGGACATAAAATAATGTATGTTATATGATCCCCATTGATGTCTTGAAGTAAACGTACGTGTTGGTATACTGTATGCATACAAATATTTATTTTCTCATGGGGTATACAAGAAAATATTGATGGTTTTTCTACAGCAGAAGACAAAGTTCAGATAAAAAAGGCAGACTGACTTTATTAGACCCTTCCTTATATTGTTTGAATTTTATTCACTACATATTAAAATAGATACCTAGTATGATTTCTGAAGTCAAATGAAATATGCAGAGTGCCCTGTTACATTACATTAGAGTCAAAACTATGCCAGCCGATGGAAATATTTCAAGTGGTTTTTTTTTGGTTTAAGCTGTGAACCTCTAGTTTTCTCACCCCCACTTTCCTATTAGTGTCTTCTGAATGCATGAAATGTCAATATCCCATTAAAACAGCGGTTCTCAACCTGTGGGTCGTGACTGGTCGTCACAGACACTGTATTGAAGGGCTGCGGCATCAGGAAGGTTGAGAACCACTGCATTAAAAGAATGCCTTGAGTAACTGGGATATGATTATTCTGCTGTTTGAAGGATGGGTGGGTATTTTTTTCCATGGATATAGGGACAGTACAGATCAGCTCACCCGTCTAATCAACTCAGAGAGCAATTTATGAATCGTTTCTTCAGCAACTCCACTCTTATTGAATGAATTTCTTAGCATCTACTTGGCAGATGATTCACAGGAAGCTTATTTTCAACTCACTCAGGTTCTTGCTCAGGATGGTCTAGAAGTCCTGAGCTCAGGCAATCCACCCACCACGGCCTCCCAGAGTGCTAGGATTGTAGGTGTGAGTCCCCACACCTGGTCTGATTTTAGCTATTTATTCTAAACAGCCAACTTTCCACAATTCCCTCAACAACACTCTTGCCTGAATAAATTAAAGTATTGCATTGACTACTTTAATAGATAAACACAAACAAACAAACAAACAAAACCAGTTGCCTCTCTCATGTAAAATCTCAAGAAGGTGGGTAATTCGGGGTGGGGGGGGGAAACTCTGATCTCCAATTTATAGAAGTAGCCTCTTTCCGCCTTAGTGACTTCAATCTCTTCACCAGTACTGTAATGCCTCTAACTCTTGGGCTTTTCGACTATGCTATTTTCTCGATTCTCATTTTTCTGCAACTACTTTCCATACTCTGGCTCCCATGTTGTACATCAGTGCTGGAAATTGTGAGAAAGTGTTGATTCAATGGTCAAAATACATTATACCTTGGATGGATCTTCCTTAATGAAATAAGCCAGATGCAGAAGGATGGAGAAGAACAAATATTGTTATGATTCTACTCCATAGAGGTGCTTATAATGAAATAGGCAAATTCACAGAGTCAGAAAATAGAATCGAGGTTGTCAGGGGCTGGGAGGAAGGGGAAGGAGAAGTTACTGTTTAATGGGTACAGAATTTTTTTAGAAGATAATGGGGCAAAGTTTTGGATATAGATGATGATATGTATACAAATGTCATTAATATTTTTAATTCTGCTAAACTGCACCCTTAAGACTGGTTATTGAGACACAATAAACAAGATTCTAAAATAAAATAAAATAAAATAAAACCAAAAAAGAGTACATAAGGATAAGCAACAAGAGGCCCAAACAGGAGCAAAGTTAAACTTAATAGGTTTAAGAAAGGGCAGGAAATTTTAAGACAAATTTCAATATTCTTTTACACAGAAATGATTCAGCATAGACTAGGTCACATTGGGAAATGATTGGAAAGAAAATAGTTACAGAATAGTTTTTTAGGTGAAATTTTCCAAACCGGATGTGAAAATGAGTATTTTAAGGGGCACTGTAGCTGGGCGGCTGGTATCTGACGGCACTGAGCTGGCAGCTCTGCTCTGGGTGGATGGCTTTGGGGACAGTGCACCTGTCATTTCTGCTCTGTGTGAAGGGCACTTGTGCTGGCACTTTCATCTTGATTTGAGCAGCTGATGGGCCACCCAGTTCTGTACCTCCATGTAGAACTCGTTGGGGCCTCTGGCACGACTGTCTCAGTACAATTTCTCCTTTTTGCCCAATCCTGTTTCCTTTACTAACAGGTGTTATTCTCACCAGCCTCCTGTATTCGAATTTCTATCTTAGAATATCTTTCCTGGGAATGCAACCTCAAAACCTGATGAGAAACAGACATTTCTTTTCTTGCACAATCATTTCAGAAAATACAGTTTTGCTGTAAAACAATTTCGAGAGCAGAAAAGGCTAGAGTGCATTTTATTTTTTCAACAAGGTCCTCACCATTCATTTGCTCACTTAGTCATTTATTTCTCCTTCACACATTCAGCTAACACTTGTTGGCTGCCTGCTCTGTGCCAAATTCTGTGCCAGGGAATCAGTTATATAAATAAATTAGAAAGACAATCTTCCCATTAATGCATAAGATAGCGTTACTCAACAATAATTCTCCTCAAAGTTTATTGCTACCCAAAGTAGTTAGTATCCATTTCTCCTAATTCCATTGGGATTAAAATTTTCCATTAAATTGATCTGCGGTTGGAAACCTATTACGAATAGCCTTTATCAGGGAAATACAATACAGAGAGGATGAAAACCCAGTGGACAATTATTGAAGTATTATTTCAGCATATTTCTTCATTTTTTATTTTTTACCACAAAAGCTAATCTTAGTCATCCTATAATTTAATCCAGGTATCAGAAAAAAAGAAGAAAATTATTTTAACTAATTTGTATAGACCTTAAAAATACTTTAGTATAACACATTTCAAACATACCCCAAAACTGATAGGCAAACACAAGCAATCTTCCTATACTTATCATCCAGCCACCCTTGGGCCAATTTTGTTTCATCTATTTTCATATTTACTTCTCCTCCTCCCACGTTATTTTGATATAAATCCTAGCCATACTATGCCTATACCTGTAAGCATGTCAAAATAACCCCGTAAAAGACAAGAACTCTAGAAACATTACACACTTAAAAACATTTAGAGCAATGTAATCATTTTTGGAAAATTTGTGGGTATTTTTCTGATATTTGAGACAAGAAAAAGTAGAGCTCGATCTCTCAGTGAAAAAGGGCAATTGGTACAATTAATACGGCAAGAATGAAGTTACTCATCTGTCAGAGTAAGAAGTAGTGGGAGATGTTTGTTAACGGAGTTGACCAGAAGATATAGGAATTCTCCATATGCAGTCAGCATATTTTTTCATACACAAGCATTGTAGCCACTGAGAGTCGAGACCTAACAGGCTTCAGAAGATGCTGGTGCTCATGTTGACCCCTGGAAAGACTTTTTCTAATACTTTCAGTAAGATAGGAGGATCAGAAGGGCTTTAAGCAGAGGAGAGGTACAATATCATCTTTCATTTTAACAGGATTACTCCTCTTGGTGCTGTATTGAAAACGGACTATAGAGATACTAGAGAAGGAAGAGAGATAAATTAGGATGAAGTTTCTCACACTTTACTGTGGACAAATCACAGACAATCTTGTTAAAATGAAGATTCTCTTTCAGTAAACATAGGCTGGGAACTGAGATTCTGCATTTCTGGCGAGTTTCCTGGTGATGCTCAGCCCTGTTGCACACACCAAACCTTGTCTGGCAAGGACTTAGGAAGATTTTAAGACATCCGAGAAGCAGATGATGTGGCTCAGAATGGCAGTGGTGGAACAGTAGCGGGGTGGTAAGAAATGGTAGGATGCTGTATTTATTTCCAAAATCTAACTAAAAGGGTTTTCTGATGGTTTGCATATAAGATATAAAAAAAAGCAAAGTCTCATTCTGACATTTTTGGGTTGAGCAACCAGAGGCACAGGGAAGCCTTCAAGAGGAGGTTTTGGTGAGAAATCAGAAATTTGGTTTTTTGATATCTTAATTTTGTTAAAAATGCAAATTGTGAAGATGATCAGGTGATTGGATAGAGAAGTTTGACGTTCAGAAGAGCGATGAGTGATGAAAAAAATATATATCTGAATATTTTTAGAATTAGACAGAGTGGTAGATATTCTTGGAAAAGGCTGTAGATTTTTTTTTTTTTTTGAGATAGAGTCTTACTCAGTTGCCCTGGTAGACTGCTATGGCATCATAGCTCATAGCAACCTCAAACTCCTGGGCTCAAGCTATCCTCTTGTTTCAGTCTCCCAAGTAGCTGGGAATACAGTTGGCCACCATAGCTCCCAGCTAGTTTTTCTGTTTTTAGTAGAGACTGGGTCTCAGGCTAGTCTAGAGCACCTGCCTTGGCCTCTCCGAGTGCTAGGATTACAGGTGTGAGCCACTAGGTTCGGTTTCATGGGTGATCTTTCCATGATGTCAACACAATAACTAGTTTTTGTCATGGTCAACTATGTTACTCTGGCTTTTGAAACCACTTCATCAAATTGTTCACAGTGAGCTATGGCAGATAGCAGAAAAGCCATCCCCATTGTATATTAACACAGATATGCCTCCAAAAAACTTTGTTAGGAGGCAATTAAAAACAAGAACTACTTAGTATTAGATAGCAGGATGAAGTCAGGTCTATTGTACACAAAGAAAGTGTCTGTAGCGGCAAAATACAATTGTGCAATGAGTTTCATCCATGTAGACAATACCAATTTTGATAAAGTAAAAAAAGGCAGGCATATCTTTAGAACTGAATTATCTCAATAATTGTCTTAACTTTCCACTTCACCTGAGGAGCTCTTTCTTAAGCAAAGTTGTGGTTTGGCCAGTAGCCAATCATTTGGACAGTGAAGTAGACAATTCAAACCATCGCAGTGCTTGGGATAGCCGAAATTGGTAGCCTGGCTGGAATGATGCCAACAAACTGTGAAACTCGTGTGCACCTGCAACTGGCCGGTTGGGTCGCTCTATCTCGGTCCTCTTATCCCGCATTCTCCTTCTAGCCAGATTCTTTTTTCCAGGGTGTGCCAACCTGATGCACCAGACACAAAATGTGGTCACAGGATATTCAAATCCTGGGAAAGTTTATTATTTTTCCAAATCATAAAATATATATCAAAGGAGAGTCAGCTCTATTATAAATAGTTATTTCTAAAACCAAGTTAGAAAATGATAATTTTGCTCCATGCAAAATTAAATATAACCAGATGTAGAAAACCAATAAGCAGCTAAGGGTAAGAGAATTTTGCTGCATCAAGAGGAGAAGATGACATATTCTCAGAAAGTAAAGTTTATATGAAGTATTTTTCCTCAGAACCAAAAAAAGAAGTTTATAGTATTTTACTCCCAGAAATTAATAAAAATCAGTTATACAATTTTCAGAAAGTACAGTTTAAGAGTAACCTTTACAGAAAGCAACTACTCTACCAGCAATTATTACCAAATGAAGAATGAATTGCCTGAAGTGAAGAAGAAAACTAGAAGTTGACAAAACTTGGAAACGCAGATTTTCTTTTTCCATTGACTAAGGATTATCTCTAACCTCCCATTCAGAGAGGCTATCTCACTTAAAATTAATTTTTTAAACATAAGACGTCTTCCTTTTTGTCATGCAAAGATTTTTTCAAAATGATGGCATGATTTAAAAATAAGAACTATGATTGTATAGATACAATTTTTCTTTTTTTACCAAAAGTGAATGGACTAAGTCTGATTTCCATTCTTTCACAAGGATGTCCTTTGGGGGAGGAAAAAAAAAAAAGAAAAAAACAAGAGTGTCCTTTGAAAAATGTATACACAACTGTTGCTGGTCTGTCAGAAGCTCCAATTTGAGTCAGAGAAAACTTTACTGTACTCTACCTGATGTGTTTCCTTTTTAAAATAATCTTTGTATTTCTTTCCTGTAATTGAACATACAAGTCAACAAGTTCCTTTATTATAAGCTAATACACTTAGAGTTTGATAAAAGCAGGTGTTCTGGGTCGAAATTCATATCTTATTTGTAAGAAATATCCTTAACCTCAGTTTTTTTCTTTTTTGTTCTCTCTCCACCCTTCATTATAGTTTTAATTCTTTTATTAGGCACATATCTTTTCAAAGATTTCTAGCCTTAAGAATATTATGGTTCCGGGTGCAGTGGCTCATGTCTATAATCCCAGCACTCTGGGAGGCCAAGACAGGTGGATTGCCTGAGCTCATGGGTTCCAGACCAGCCTGAGCAAGAGTAAGATCCTGTCTCTAAAAATAGCCAGGTGTTGTGGCGGGAGCCTGTAGGCCCAGCTACTTGGGAGACTGAGGCAAGAGAATCCCCTAAGCCCAGGAGTTTGAGGTTGCTGTGAGTTGTGACTCTAGGGCACTCTATCAAGTGTAACAAAGTGAGACTCTGTCTTAAAATAAATTAATTAATTAAGTAAAAACAAGAATATTATGGGTTTTCAATATTAAACTACTTAAATCTGTCCTTTTAATAGAAAAAGTTTCCCTTAGTGGTGAAGAGGGGCATTGTGCTGGATACGACTGACTTGAAATTTTCTCCCTTGTTCTGTGTGATGTAGCTTTTATTTTCTCATTGTCCACATTTTTCTGTAAATATTATTTTATGGTTTACGTTCATAGTATCATTGCTGACATTATTATATCTGTCATTTATATAGTGTTTTATAGTTTCATAAAGGACTTTCATTTCTTCAATGGGTTTCTTACATTTTGATTCTGCCAAATGTATTCGTCAAAACTTTTTTGACAAATATGGAAAATGAGCCATAAATGAGGCATATATTGTGGCAGAACATCCATTGCTAGACACGATTTTCTTTTAACTACTTTTAGAATTATATTTTATGATTCCTGAAGTTGAACTCATTTCTGAAATATATTAAGACAGGCACTTACATCTGTAAAGTATTAACTGCTGTTATAATATTTCATCTCAAAATTACCTTAGATAGTGTACCACTTCTTTTTTTTCCTCTACAGCGTGACTGTTGAAGATATTACCAGTTTCAGTTTGGAGGAGCTGTGCTCAAATGTTAGCTACTTTAAAAGATAGATGTTTCTTGGGGATATTTCTGGCTATGCATATGTGATGGTCACACATTGGATCTATTTTAAACTGAATGCTGAAATTATGAATGTAACATTGACATTTTTTATCCCAGCAAAATCATTATCTTCTCTGTGTCAAAGAGTAATTCTTTTTAGTGAGGAAAAGTAAATTTGTAAAAAAAAGTTTCTTATGAAAGCAAATTATGATAGCTCAATTTTAATTGTGAGGCAGGACAAAGTTAATTGGAGATTGTCCATAATAATGAACACAGCTTGTGGTATTTCAGAGATCTTTTATTTTATAGAAATTTGAGAACATTTTCATAACTGAATTCGTTATGCTGAAATCTCTCTTTTGACACTCAAAGCATTCTGCCTACTTATCAGAGTTAGGGAGAGATAGAATTACACAGGATGATGTGCCCACCTTTGGACAGTACTTTAAGAAATCATTTTTTTTCTGGGTGGGTATGGGGGCTCATGCTTGTAATCTTAGCATTATGGGAGGCTGAGGCAGGTGGATTCCTTGAGCTTAGGAGTTCAAGACCAGCTTTAGTGAGCGTGAGACCCTGTCTCTACTGAAAATAGAAAAACTAGCTGGGATATTATATGATGATGCCATATCATCTAGCCAGGATAACAGAGTGAGACTCTGTCTCAAAAAATAATAATTTTTCTAAGAATTTTCTTTCATTTTACTCTTGTAACCATTTTCTGAGGTAGGTGTTGTGTAAGAAATTATTAGTACCATTATCACATTAAAACATTTATTATTTCACAAATTCTGAGGGTCAGAAATCTGGAAGAGGCTTACACGATTAGTTCTGGATTAAAGTGTCTTTGGGAGAAGTAGTCAAAATGTCAACTGGGGTACCATCTTCTCAGGACTTGACTGGTCTAAAGGATCTGCTTCCAAGTTCACTAACACAGTTTGGCAAGCTTCACTTTTTTATTATCTGCTAACCAGAAACTTCTGTTTCTTTCTTTCTCCCTCCCTCCCTTCCTTCCTTCCTTTCTTTCCCTCCCTCCCTCTCTCTCTCTTCCTTTCTTTTTGAGATGGAGTCTCACTTTATTGAGAGTGCTGTGGCATCACAGCTCACAGCAACCTCCAACTCTTGAGCTCAAGTGATTCTCTTGCCTCAGCCTCCCAAGTAGCTGCGACTTCAGGCGCCCACCACAACGCCTGGTTATTTTTAGATATGGGGTCTTGCTCCTGCTCAGGCTGGTCTTGATCTCATGAGCTCAGTGAATACATGTGCCTTGTCCTCCCAGAGTACTGGAATTACAGGTGTGAGTCACCATGTGTGGCTGACTTCTGCTTCTTGCCATGTGGGCTTTCTCACACGGTAGATTCAATGTCATCATTGACTGGCTGTGTGTGTATGTATGTATGTGTATGGGTGTGTATGAGCACTTGCATGAGAGAGAGAGAAAGGGTCTAAGACAGAAGCCACAGTCTTTTATAACCTAATCCCATAATCTCAGAAGTAACTTCAGCTGCTTTTTCTTGGACACACAGACCAACATGGTTCAGAGTAGGAGGGGATCACATAAGGATGTGGATATCAAAAGTTAAAAGATCACTAGAGGCCATCTGACTACCACAACAGGCAATCTGACAGTGTAAGGATCCATCACCCTAACCTAGAAAAGAACTGACTTGCTATAGGGCACACACATCAATTTGTGGCTTTGAATATAGCAGTAAGTTTCCATTATACTAAAATGTCATGCTTTTCATATGTTTTTGTCTATAATCTATTGGTCCCTACATTCTGATGATAATATGTAAGGTTAAAAAGCTAAGTTATTAGATTCCATGAGTTGTTTTCCAAGCAAAGAAAAGAATGTGCACTATACTCAACACTGTTATCAGTCATACATGGAACTATGGCCTCCCTTAGGGAAGGTAATGATACCTGAGTGATTCTTGATCACACACTGTTCTGTGTCTTGTCTTATACATCAGCCAAACCAGGAATGGAGATGGAGAATTATGACTACAAAAGCCTTTTTTCCCTCTGGAGTGCAGAGGTGGGCGGGGGGGGAGTCATATAAATGGCATCTCAGAGGGAACATCAATGTAATGACGGTTTTTATCTAGAAATTCACTGCAGTGAGTGAAGACGTATGTGATAATTATCAGGGAAATTTTGAAATTGCTAACTCAAGCTATTAAAAAAGGGCTCAAATAAGTAGGAACTTGCAGTAATCAAACTGACCATGTACTGTGGTCTATCCCAAGACTCCATACACTGTTAATCCTTGTCCTTCCTGGAGAGTAGAGTTTATAACTACTCTGCATGGTTGTCTGGAGTGGGATTTTTCTCGCTCTCAATAGCTTTCATTCCTCAATTCCTGTGATCCATATTTGACCATTCCTAACACTGAAACTCCTTTCTTCTTTTGTGCATGCATTTATTCATCCAACAGATTCAAAGCACATGTACTGTGCCAAGCCCAGAGATGGGTGATACAGGACAATGGTACGAAGGCAAACCACTTTCCTCCTCCAGAGGGGTTCTTCATCTCTCTGGGAGATATTCCTTAAGAAATAACTATTTTTTAAAAAAACTCATTAAATTTCAACTGTTAAAGAATGGTATGCAGACAGAGGACCACGTGCAGCAATATTGTATAGAAGGGGGATCTAATCTTACATTTGTGGGAAGGGAGAAGTTAACAAAGTCTTTTCTAAGGAAGTTTTTAATTGAGGCTTATGAGAGGCTTGGTATAGGTAGATGTACAAGTATGTAGAATAAAGTTTTTATGATAGGCAATTGATTTAATTGAGAATTTCTATAGTCAATTGCAAAGTTAAAGATAAGGTGTTGCTACCCTTTGAGAATTACTGTAAATGTTATAAGCTTTGGCAAACTGTTTTACACAAAATAAGTAAAAGTAAAGCATGAATTTAAACATAGAATTAATGATAAATTTATATGCTTTTAAAATTATAATTAATGTATTTATTTACATATTTAATACATTTAAAAAATTTTCATATTAAGATGAGGGTATATATGATTAGGTTACATTGTTTGCATTTGTGAGGTAAAGTCAGAGTTGTGGTTGAATCCTTTACCTAGGAAGTGTGCTTATTATACAGGAACTTACCAAACCCCCACCTCTCCTTCTTGAATTTGTGTTTTTCTCTTGTGTGGTATTATAGTTGTTGATCTACTAGTTTCAACATAGTATTGAGTACATGGGATGCTTGCTTTTCCATTTTGAGATACTTTACTTAGAAGAATATTCTTCAAATCCATCCAGGTAAATACAAAAGATGCAACGATGCAACATTTCCATCTTTGCTATGGCTGAATAGTATTCCATGGTATACATATACCACAATTCATTACTGCATTCATGCGTTGATGAGCACTTGGGTTGTTTCCTCATATTTGTGATTGTGAATTGAGCCACTATAAACATTCAAGTGTCAAAGTCCTTATAATAAAATGATTATTTTTCTTCTGGGTAGATGCCTAGTAAAGAGATTGTGGGATCAAATGGAAGGTCTATGTTTAGCTCTTTGAAGATTCTCTATAGTTCTTTCCAAGAGGGCTGTATTAGTTTGCAATCTCACCAACAGTGAGCGCATTAAGCGTTCCCCTCTCTGTGCATTTTTAGTAAGTAGTATGTTATAGAATGGCAGGAGAATGAGCTTCGGAATCAAAGAGATTTGAATTGAAGCTTTGCTTTGTCATGATTGCTTGGGGGAAGACCTTGCATATAGGGATAATGATACATATATTTTTTTTTAATTTCTTATAGCATAACTGTGTACATTAATGCAATCATGGGGTACAGTGTGCTGTTTTCATATATATTTTGACATATTTTGAGAACTGTTTTGTTTTGAGACACTCTCACTCTGTTGCCCTGGGAAGAGTGCAGCCATGGTATCATAGCTCACAGCAACCTCAAACTCTCAGGCTTGAGTGATCCCCCACCTCACACTCCTGAGTAGCTGGGACTAAGGTGCCTGCCACAACACCCAGCTAGTTTTTCTATTTTTAGTAGAGATAACTGGTCTTGAACTCATGAGCTCAAGGAATTCACCTGCTTCAGCCTCTTAGATGGCCAGAATTACAGGTGTGAGCCATTGTTCCATACTGTTGACATACAGATTAAGCATCCCTAATCTGAAAACCTGAAATCCAAAATTCTTCAAAATCCAACATGATATCACAAGTAGACTATTCCACACCTGACCTCATGTGATAAATCACTGTCAAAATGCAGTAAAAACTTTGTTTCATGACAATATTATTTAAAAATATTGTATAAAATTACCTTCAAGCTATGCATATAAGGTGTGCATGAAACATAAATGAATTTTCTATCCCTAAGACATTTCATTATGTATATGCAAATTTCCAAAATCTTAAAAAAAAAAAAAACCCAAACTAAAACTCTTATGGTCCTAAGCATTTTGGATAAGAGATACTCAACCTATAATGTAGGCAAAGAATATCTCAATATCTGGGGGCACTGATGGTCTTCAATTTGTAGGAGCTATCATTATCATCATTAGTGTTAGTATTACTATTTGCTAGGATTAAAAATAAACCAGATTAGTTTGAGCCATAGTGATTCTTCTGTAATTCAATTGTGGAAATACTATTAAAGTTTCAATATCTTAGTACAGAATTCCAGAACTACAGTACATTTGTAATTATCATCATCTGAGACTACTTGACTACTGTGTGCCCTTTGGAGAATGCCATAATATATTCTAATTCAATAATTAGAGGTATTGAAGAACCACAGGTTGTTCATAAAAGAACAGGAAATAACTAAATAGGCTTGATTTTGGTAACTTGTATTTATGGTTATTCTAATGCATACAATTAGAACAGACTTAGTAAAACCTGCAGTGGTGGGAATTGACTGATGATGGTGAGAAGGAGGTGGAGGGTTAGAGGACATTTATTGTCAGTCCTATGTTCACCATGTCAATGACAGAGAGACAATGAAAGTGTATTGAAAGTGTATTGACAATGAAAGCAAAGGTGTGACTTGGGCAGATCTGTATTTTCAAAGACTTGATTGAAGGAAGCGTTGATAAAGTAGACTGAATGAGAAATAAATGAACCAGGTAAAGGTGCCTCACTAGACCAAATGAAAATGTCTGAAGAATCTGGTTAGAGGTTGCAAAGCAATCAAATAATAAAACTGAGGCAAGTCGATGGTTTGAACAGAGGTGGAATTAAAACGAATCTTTAGGAAATAAAATTGGCAGGACTTTGGCTGAATTGAATGGACTAAAAGTAGGACTAGTGTTCAAGGAAATGAATGACTCAGAGGTCATGAAAAGTATTGAGAAAAAGACATGTTAGAAAAAAATATTTCAAGGGTGAAAGCCCATCATACTTGGTGATCAAGTGGATGGAGAGAGTGAGTAAAAGGATTCATGGATGACTTAAGGAAGATGCCAGCTTTTGAGCAACAAAGTAGAGCTGAAAACTGTAGTTACAGGGGAAGTTTATAATTTTTGTTTTAATCCAATCTAGACTTTGAAGCACTTACGGTACATCCAGGTGGTTATAACAGGCAGACACTATAATGTGTATCTGTCATGAAGATACAAGTCTGAAAGATAGGAACAGGTATGTGACACTGACCTTGGGAATGGAATGTCTTAGGAAGCATGGGTTCAGTCAGAAAGCAGTGCCACTTTTGACTTCTTCCTTGCCCTTACTCATCAAGTCTGTTTAGCCAGCAAAAACCATCTTTCAAACAGGCCCCATTTATTCCACTATCCCTTGCTGAGATTCCAATTCAGGTCCTTATTCTCTCTTCAAGAAAGTCTTCTCACAACTCTATCTGCCCCTCTCTCTCCCATTTCTGCCTCTAACACAGAATTTTCTTTCTGCAACAAAAATCTGGCCTGTAATCATCTGATTTGGTGACCAATGACTGATAATGCCTTTCACTGTTTAAAGTATGGAGACTCAACTTTCTAAGGTAAAAATACAATGGGACAATGGCTGATCACGGGCTAGTTAAAAAAAACACAAACAGTGAAACTCATCTCAAATTACACTTTCCCATGTGCCCAAGTCCTTAGCAAATTTGCAGCCAGCTCTTGCACATGTGGTATATTTTTATGCTTCTACATCTTCACTTAAGCTGTTGGTGGTCACTAAAATATCCCTTTCCATCTTGTTTGTACGGTGTGAGCTCTCACTCAGCCTGCAAGTACAACTCAGATGGTGTCTGTGTCCTGAAATTTTCTCCAATGCCTGAACTCTCTCTCATTCCTTTCCTATCTCAGCAGTGCATGTGGATGCACATCTACGTGTGCTCACACATTTGTGAGCCTTTAAAGATAATCGCATTGTCTCATTTATCCTGTTATCTCATGGCTGGAACATAAAAAGCATCTAATAATTACTTATTCAACTGAATATGGCTGATATGAATTCAGTAAAATTCTGTGAATGAATATATGGGAAAAAAGTCACTAAATTAAGTATTTGATTGCTGTGAGGAGAATAATTTAGACCAGGGTATGATTATTAGAGTTCCATAGAGAATTGTTAATCCTTTCCTGAGAACCAGGAATTATGAGAGAAATACCCCTTGCAATGGTCTAGCAGTGGTTCTCAACCTGTGGGTCGCAACTCCTTTGTAACAATGAAAATATCAGATATTTACATCCTGAATATCAGATATTTACATTATGATTCATAACAGTAGCAGAATTGCAGTTATGAAGTAGCAATGAAAATAATTTTATGGTTGGGGGTCACCATAACATGAGGAGTTGTATTAAAGTGTGGTGGCATTAGGAGGCATTAGGAAGGTTGAGAACCACTGGTCTAAAGAATAGAGGTTAAATAGGAAGGAGGCCAATAAACAAAACCCGTATTATTGAGTAAAATGGGGCCTAGTGAAATGAACTGATGTGAAATTGCACTTTATCTAGTTGTTATCCACAGTTACATCACACTTTATCCTGTATCTTAAAGATGAGCCATTTCACCTACATGAATTTGAAACATAATTGACTTAGTTTGTAATTGGTGATTTATAATGTTAGTAACTATTGCCTGAAATAAATATCTCTTTAAAAAAGCATTGGGCACTTTTTATATTTTATCAACTGAATAGAAGAATTTTTTTCTTACTATCTCAGAAATATCTTTACAAAGATTAAACATAGTACAGTATAAGTTACTTTCATCACTTTCTCTGGTTATAAACTGTACAGATTTGCTGTAAGAAAATTAGAAATTGTGTACAGTCATGCATCATTTAATGATGGGTATATGTTCTGAGAAATTCTTCATTGGGCAATTTTGTTGTGTGACTATCACAGTATATACTTAGACAAACCTAGGTGGTACAGCCCACTACACGCCCATTGCTCCTAGGCTAGAAACCTATACCAGTACATTAATGTACTCAATACTATAGGCAATCATGACACAGTGATATTTGTAGATTTAAACAAAGAAGAAGTACAATAAAAATATGGTAAAAGATAAAAAGTTGATACACCAGGATAGGGCACTCACCATGAATGGAGTTTACAGGACTAGAAATTGCTCTGAGTGAGTAGGTGAGGGAGTGGTGAGTAAATGTGAAGGTCGAGGACACTACTATACACCTCTGGAGACTTTATAAACACTGGACTATAGCAGCCCATATAGCATATAGCAAGGAGGAGTGAGCGTTATAAGAAACACCTGTATAGCTCGGTAATGTAACACCTTGGTGATAAGGGCCTGGGGAGGGATTTGGCTCTCCTAACATGAGAGCTCTTAAGACGAGAGCATCAGTGATTAGCAGTCTCTATATGTGTGGTGTTAAGAGCCAGGAGAGTGTGTCTATAAGAGGCTGGAGGAGAAGGCAGTCGGGAGCTCGCATTTTATCATGGGCCTGCACGGCGTGTCTCTCTACGAAAGACTACTAAAGGCTGCTAAGATGTCTTCTTCTTACTAAGACTGCTTTACTCCCTCGAATACTGTCCTTCTCTCGCTCTCCCTTCTGCTAAAGCAAATACCCTTCAGGCACTTAAGAGCAATTGTTTCTGAGCAAGGGAGCCTAGTGGTCCACATCTGGAACCTAGATAGGCCGGGGGCCAGAGACCTGGCCGGTCCTGGACACAGACAAGTAGCGATCACGAAAAGACCCTGATACTGGACACTTAGGCTATACTAAACTTATAGAAAATATTTTTCTTTCTTAATAAGAAGCTAACCTTAGCTTACTGTAACATTTTTATATTATCAACTTTCCACCTTTTGAAACTTTTTGACTCTTTTGTAATGAAAACCTAAAACACAAACACATTGTACAGCTGTACAAAAGTATTTTCTTTCTTTATAGTCTTAACATTTTCTTTTTGTAGTATTTGTTATTATTATTTTACTTTTTAAACTTTTTGGTTAGAAACTAAAGCACGTACACACACATGTGCATCCTAGTTGCACGCAGGGCCAAGGTCAACAATACCACTCACTGTCTTTTACCCCACATCCTGTCCTGCTGGAAGGTCTGTACAGACAGTAACATGCATGGAGCTGTCATCTCCTGTGATGACCATGCCTTCTTCTGGAATACTTCCTGAAGGACTGCCTGAGGCCGTTATACAGTTAACTTCTTAAAAATATGTAAATAGAAGGAGTAAATAATGGCAAAAAGTATAGTGTAGAAAATATATAAGCCAGTAACATAGTCATTTATTATTACTATAAAGCATTACGTACAGTACATAATTATATGTCCTGTATTTTCGTATAACCGCAGGGCAGTAGGTTTCTTTACACAAGCCCCAGCATCAATACAAACATATAATGCATTTTTCTATGAAGTTTTATTTATATTTATTTGTTTATTTATTTATTTGCAGTTTTGGGCTGGGGCTGGATTTGAACCTACCACCTCCAACATATGGGACCAGTGCCCTACTCCTTTGAGCCACTGGCATGACCCATTCATTTATTTATTTTTGAGACAGAATCTCACTCTGTCACCCTGGGGTTGAGTGCGCTGGCAGCTTCATAGCTCACAGCAACACCAAACTCTTGAGCTCAGGCGATCCTCATGCCTCAGTTTCCCAAGCAGATGTGACTACAGTTGCCCACCACAACATTTGGCTCATTTTTTCTTTATATTTTTAGTGGAGACAGAGTCTCACTCTTGCTCAGGCTGGTCTCAAATTCAGTCGGTCCATCTTGGTGTTTCAGAGTGCAAGGATTACAGGTACAAGCCACCACACCTGGCTATGCTCTATGACTTTTTCACAGCATTGGTTTTTACCTCCCCCTTATTGCTGGAATCCATGTACTTTCTTCCACAAGTATCCTGGTCCAAAGCACTAGCATCTCTAAAAACTAACAACTTTACTTGCTCCCCACATCTGCTAAGGGCACCCACAATGCTTTCCACACTAGCCATCCGTGGTACATTTTTCTATGTACAAATAAAAGAGTCTCACTTCCTTAAAAATTACCCTGGCTTCCCACTGCTTTAAGGATAAAAGGGCAGGGGAACAGGCAGTCTCTTTAACATGATCCATGAGCCCCCTCCCTCCACTTACAGCTTTTACAACACTTGCTCCTTCTCTTCCTTTCTTTCCCCTCAATTGCAGTACTCAGTTGCTCTGGCCCTGATATCCATGTTGCTTCAAGTCTTTATGTCTTTGTTCAAGGAATGTCCTCTACCAAAAATACTTTTTCCCCTGAGGCCTAACTTGTTTGGCAAATACCAATCTTCATTCAAGACTAGGGTGACCAGATTCTAACATCTGTAAGGTGGGACAACATGCCCGGGGGTGGAGCAGGGGCGGAGCCGGGCCGCGCAGGGCAGGGCCTGACAATAAGGCAAACTTTGATAAGCAGTTCTGGATAATCACTTCTCAGCAATTATTTATTACAGTTTAACATTATAAAATTAACAAAAATAATATAAAACTCATATTCTGGTGAAATAGCCATATGGCGGCCGAAAACTGTATATTCCCTTCTTGTTCTCCAGCCCTTTCCTGCATTCTTTCCAAAAATCGGGACTTTTTTAAAACACCGCGGGACGCGTGACAAGTTGTTGAAAAGTGGGACTGTCCCGCCAAAATCTGGTCACCCTATTCAAGACTCAAGTCAAAGGCTGAGCCTCTGGTCCCAACTCATTGAGCACTTCTTTCTCTTTGGTCACATTTTTTCCATGCCATCTATAACATGACATTGTGTTATTTGTTTGTGTGTAGGCCTTGTAGCTCTTTACTAGAAGGTAATCTCCGGATGGTAAGGTTTGAAAGAACATTTAGCACAGAGACCATACAGAGTACTAAGAAAAATCAGCATCTGTTGCATACTCAGTACTTACCAGGTGGTTCAAAGTGCTTTGCCTGTTGTGGATCCTCTGATTTTCAAAACAGTCAGATCAGAAAGGTATCATTAGCACAGGGCTTAACAGATGAGGAAGTAGAGACTCTGAGAGTTGAAATAATTGGCCTGAGGTTGCTCGTAAGTGGTGACTTCACAGCGTGAAACCAGAAAAACTAGCCCCAAATTCCAGTTTTTAAGGACTCTTCCCCCTCATATTGCCTTTCAAGTGGAGGCACTTAAAAATATTTGTAAGATGAATTAATGCACGTCTTTCCAAGGGGGTTGTCTTTTATTGCCATCGCAGCCCACGAAAATATTAAACCCCTTCTGCTGAGCAAAATGTGTCATCATTTTACATCATGTTAAAGTTTTGTGTTCCCAACTCATTTCTGTTTTCTAAGTAGCTTTTTCTTTCCCTTCTTACGTCTCCATCCATCTTTAATACTTATATTTCTTCTTCTCTTTCTTGTTTTCTTTCTACTTTTGTTCTGTCTCACAGAATAATGATGCGCTCTGTTGCTTGCTTATCCTGTCTCGTGGCCTGTCTTGTGACGTCATTCCCTTGTCCCTCTGTCCTGCCCTGTTCCTAGAATGCCAATCTTCATGAACTGTGTTCACAGGCTCTCAGTTTATTGGGGCATTCTGGCTTCTGGCTGCCTTCCTCCAATAGGAGATGTTGGTAAGAAATTACAGGGTGGAAGGAGATGACACCACAGCAATCCTTGCAAATACCCCCTGTAAAGTTATTTAAGATGGGTGGCAGACAGGCTGCATCCCTTGATGAAGGTCACACTCCTATCGGGTGATCTTATTCACACAGTTTTTTTTCCCCCCTTAATTGTGGTAACACCTTCCTCCCCTGCCCAGTAACTAAAAGAAGAACCCTGCCCTTACTTTGTAATTAGAACTTACTCAATTCAAGCACGCCATTCTGGGACCCTGACTAATAGACCCTACAGTTTCTTTCAGTTTTCCTAACAGAATCTCAACTTTGCCCACGCAGCCACCCTTCTGTGTCTAGCAAATGTGACACAGGGGACAATGACCTCCACACTCAGTTCTTAGACCAGTCATGGAAATCTCTTCTTTCATGCTAGAAACTAGCTCTGGAAACCAGGCTTAAGACAATCAGGGCAAAATGTTCCTCTGGGGACTGTCATCCTGCCACATGTGATGAGCACTGAGGTTAAGTATTCCCTAGACTATGGAGAGGCGTTTTATTTTATGGTCGAGAAAGCACTTTCCTCTCCTCTCTCTCCTGCTGGACTCAAGTGCATGTTGCTGTTGGCAGCTGTTTTGCAACCATGAGGGGAGCCAGCCTGAAGACAAAACTAACCCAGAGAAGAGGACCAGGAACACGGCAGGATAAAGCTGGAAATGCGATCATATGAAACTTGGAGCCTGCCTTATCTCCAGATTCCTGTTCTACCAGATAATGTGTTTTCTATATTTTAAGCCCAGTTGAGGGAATTCCCGATCCCCGCAGCATATCAATTCCAAAGTTCTCTAATTTTGTAATAGCTAACATTTATTGTTTATTATTTGACATCCACAGTGCTGAGTGCAATAACCCACAGGCAAGGTGGTAAGATTAGCCTTATTGTACACAAAGCCAAGCCTGTGAAAGATTCGTTAATTAATAGCAGCCACAGAACTAGTAATCCAAACCTGAGCCCGCCTGACTGGAACCTCTATCCTCCTGCAGCATGGTGCTCAGTTTGACATTAGCCCACTTTTTAGACAACTGCAGCGTGGCCATACCTTGGTAACTCACTGCTGAGTAACTGAGACACTGCCAGAAGCTTGCCTCCAGATGATCTCATATTTTGATAACAGAGATCAGGTATGCTTTTAACGGTGCACAGTCTGCTGTGATATGGAGTTCTGTGTTAGGCAGAGGGCAACATTAAAGACATACATGATCAAAACTCAAGCAAAGGGGATAATCTTTGACGGTGAAATTCCTGTTCACCTAGGTGATGCCAATGATAATTCACATAAATCAGAACAAACTCATTGGGAAAATAATCAGAAAGAGTAATGAAGTTCTAGAGTCTATGCCTAAAGAAATAATTTGTAGAAGAACTTAACTTGGGTAAATATGCCAAGGTCATATTTTCAATGTAAGTTTTACAGATAATTTGAGATTAGGAAATGCAATTAGGACACAGAGATTAGAACAAGGCGAAATTAAATCAAAGTGCCCTATTTGATCTTTGCTGACTCTGTAACCTTCGTTTTAGTATTAATGCTTCTTAGGTAGACTGAATTGAATTTCCAAGAATCATCTTTGAATTACACCACTAAACATGAAGTTTGGGACTTTGTTTTATCAACTAAATCCTCTAACAACAATTTATATTTGTTCATGAACATTGCTCTCTCACTTCTAAGGAAATATTTTTTTTTTAGAGTATTGAAAGGAGAAAAATGTTGTCCTGGACTGAGTATTTGTCTTCCTGACGCTGCTCTTTGGTGCCACTAAATCAGATGAAGCAGCTTTATGTAGACACTTTGACACAGAGAATTTCAAAGCCAAGTCTACCGACAGCCTTTACTCCTAGTATGGATGATGGGAGAACAGAAGCATGATGTTTATTAGCAACTCTTACTAAAACAGTAACTCAAACAAAGAGTACAGAAGATGAAAATGGAAGTACTCGACAATGAGCTCCCACTTTCTTCCGAAATTAATTCACATCATAGGGTGTGCTGCCTTGAATGAATTCCCTTCCTTTTACACTCCCACTTAGCTTTCCTTTGAGTGTCAAATGAAGCGGGTGGTGGAAAATGCAGTGCACCAGTCATTTTGACATTCCTTTGCAAATTAGTCCGGCTTTGATAGTATAGGTCGGTTCCACCACGCAGGGGAGCTTTCAGCTTTGGGAATCTGGCAGGAGTTCAAGAGCAACGTCTTGCTTTGAACTCACTTGTTAGCTGTGCAAAATAAACACCATCCACCTTGCAATAAAAAAGCATCAGCAGGGGAAAAAAGAGAACATTCTAAACCCCTCCCTCGAGACTTGAAAACCCTCGCTGGGTCTGCTAAATTAGGACAGGAAAAATAAGGCCTGCTTGTGAAAAGAAAGGAGGGGAAAAGAACCATCTTACAACAAACACACACCAAAATTACAATCCCTGAGAACTAATTATGTTTTCATGATCACAAATGCATTGAGAGTGTGAAAGCTCACGGACGCAGCCTGATGCTGCTGTAAAATGTTTCCTGGCTAATTATTTGCCAGTACAACTGTTCACTTCCTGTGGTGGATTTATGCTAAATCCTGTTATTAGTCTTGCTCTGCAATTGCCATTGTCTATGACTAGAAGCAAGGCTGAAAGGCTACAGTCAGCCTTTTATTACACAACATGTGAATGGAGATTTGACCCAATGTCCGACCACTTCCCCCATTTGGTTTTTATGTGAGCTCGCTGGGCCTTTCCCAATAAATCATTGGGTTCCAATGAACTTTTACTCTTTTTCCTCTCCTTTCAACCCTACCACTTTGTGTGTGTGTGAGTGCACCCTTTAAAAATAAACCACGCGATTTCTCTTTCTCCTTAAACAATCGTTAAAACCTTTTCATCATACCCAATTTCTATAGTTCTTATACCAAAGCATCTATGAAACCAGTATTTGATGCCTTGATTTCACTCAAGTGGTTGAAGTTGGGAGTGGTTAAAAATAAATAAGACGAAACAGTCTTAAATACAATTTACGTTTCAGCAAGTATGTGATCTTAAACACATATGATGCACAAACTACAATTGTAGCTGTGGTATAAACTAAATACTTTCTGTAGAAGCCAACTAAACATTTCTAGGATATTTGATCTTTGGGGCATGTTCAGCAAATTCAATGAAATTTTTCCCTCAAATAAAATTCACATAATAAGTACCGTAAACTGTCTAAGTCTTTTAAAATACAGTTTGCACTATTCTGAATCTCCAAAATGTAAATATAATGTTCTTAATTTATGTTACTATATTCAAGAATATTCCCACTATATTTTAAAAAATATTCTCAGATTTCCGTGTCAAATCTGATAGGCTTATGATAATTACTTTTCATCCAAGCAGAGTAGATTACGAGAATGAAAACACTAGGAAGACAACAAGGTTTGTTTTTCAGTTTGTATATTCCATTTTTTTTCTGTATCTAATGATTACATGCAGATCTTTGTTATCGTCTTGCCTTTAAAAAAATCTTTACCAAAATTTTATCTGTGAATATTCATAGGAGTAATCCTTATGGACTCTCAAATTTTCTCACAGATTCTTTCCTAACGTTTATGTAGATAGTGGGTATTAAAATCTTTGAAAAATCTTATCTTAATTGCAAGTATCCTTTGTCCCCGAAACTTTATATTTAGAGATAAAACCTGTTAGAAATGTTCATGATGAGACACATCTAGAGCTCAAATATGTTCTGCTTGAGGTTTTTAAAAATTATGAAATACTGCTGCATACCACGAAAATAGACAATAGTAGGAAGAGTTGGATAAATCACATTATATTCAAACCAGGGAATACCACAGAGGCATGTTAACCAAAAAAGGGGGACAGGACAGGATGGAAAGGGCAGGGTAGGTCTGTATGTGTGGAAAGCTATCTGCAATCATCTTTGAATAAGAAGAGCAAGCGGTGGATCACATGTGTGTGATAATATCACATGGCGTTCCGTTTGTTCTGACTCAGGAGAGTTCTGAAAAGCTGTGCATCAGCACACGGGCAGCCCCATCCCTGCGGACATGGGAGATGAAGAGACGGGAGGGAGGTAGTTGATAAGGTCAACCTAACCCTAACCCTTCACCATTTCCCTCATGTTTGTTTTATTCCCAAAGCATCATTCATTTAGCACTATTAAAAATTGTGATTAGCAGGGTAGGGAGGCCCACACCTGTAATGCCAGCACTCTGGGAGGCTGAGGCAGATGGATTGCCTGAGCTTAGGAGCTGGAGACCAGCGTGAGCAAGAGTGAGAACCTGTCTCTAAAATTAGCCAGGTGTTGTGGCTACAAGGGAGGCTGAGGCAAGAGGATCACTGGAGCCTTAAGAGTTTGAGGTCGCTGGGATGCCCCAACACTCTACCCAGGGTGATAGAGTGAGACTCTGTCTCAAAAAAAAAAAAAAAAAAGATAAAGAAATACAAGAAAATGAGGGGATAAAGTGATACAGGCCTATACCCATCTTGGATGCATGCCAGCAAATCCTTTATTTCTTCAATAAAGTATTGACTCAGTTGTATTAGAAATTGGCAAGGGGATGCTTTTTGAGGGAACTTTGTCTCTCTGAGGTAGTCTGTGTAAATTGCTTACAGTGACCTAACTTGCAATTTCTCTGTAATGAAGAGTGGGAGAGGCTGCTGAGGTCATTGGCTGCCTCCCTCAGCAGCAAACAGCCTGAGCCTCTGAGCATCTGTCAGCTGCTCCTCACACCTGGAAGGTGCTCTGGAGGAAACCTGGACAGACAAACAGAGTGACTGAACCACCTCAGGGCCCCTATCACACCGCGTGACTTCCAGAGCTCCTGAACTGTGAGGTGGTCTTCTGCTCCTACACATGCACCACAGATACAATACACACACACACACACACACACACACACGTGAACACACACACTGCACAGCAACACACACATGCTGCCTTTCCATTGCTCTTCCAGTGGTGCAAATTTCCAGATCTGACTTTTATTTGAGGTAAATGTGTCTCGAGGTCAATGTTGTTTCATTTTCCAAGACACCTAGAGTGGATGGAGTGGATGGAAAAAACTCAGGCATTGACTTTGAACTTTGGCATCTTCTTTTTCATACAACCCTTTCTTTAGATGTATTATTATACAAATTTTACACATTTTAGAATTTGTTTCTTTAAGATAGAGTCTTACTCTGTCACCCTGGGTAGAGTTCTGTGTTATTATAGCAATAATAACAAAGTCCTGGATTCAAGAGATCTTCCTACCTCAGTCTCCTGAGTAGCTGGGAAGAGAGGTGCCCACCACGCAGCCCAGCTAATTTTTCCATTTTTAGTAGAGACAGGGTCTCCCTCTTGCTCAGGCTAGTCTTGAACTCCTAAGCTCCAGGGAATCCCCTCACCTCAGCCTTCCAGAGTACTAGGACTACAAGTGTAAGCCACTGTGCCTGGGTAAAATTTTACACATTTTAAAACTGCAAACTGCCCACATTAGGAGTGAATGTAATTTGCATAACAACCTCCTAAACATACATTGGTTTATGTAAAAAGTAAGTGCCCAGCACATTACTTCGCTTGCAGTGTTCAATAAATAACGGATGAAATAGATATTAATATTATGAACAGTTACCATTATTTTTTTTCTGAAATATATTTATACAAGTTTCCCTGGGTTTATAGCAAAGACGTCTGAGGATCTGGTACTTGTTTTTCTTATGTTTCTGGGGCAAGCTGTATACACTGCATGCTATGCCATTGCTTTGTTAGTAATGAGGTCAATATATAATCTGAGGAGCTGCTTTTCATGTAGCGTCACACCCCTGACTCCCAATAACTGAACCAGACAAGTTCTTTCCTAATTTCTAGGATCGTGGACAGATTATGATGACTCCCAAGTATCCCCACTTTGGTTCAAAACAGCTACCCTAGAATGCTTCCTGGAGGTTAAAAACATTTTCTCTGGAACAGGATAAGGATAGCAGCACACAGACCTACTAACATCATGACTTCAGTTTGTTCATGAGATTAGGTAGATTCAGGGAGCTGGGAGCCGAGGAAAAAAGTCACAGGCTTGCCAGAGCCCAGTACCCACGTAGATGGATTGGAGGGGGCACAAAGGTATAATCGACGACGCTGGCTTTGGGCCTAGATGTATCACTCCCTTGCTATGTGACCTGGAGTCCATAATTTCACTTCAATTCTTCATTTATAAAAATGGATCGATGATGCCCACCAAGTCATGTTGCTGTGAAGAGAAAAATGTTTGAAAGGATTTTTTTTTAAGCCATAGAAGGTACTTGGTAAATATTAGCAGTTTTGTTCCATTGAGTCCAATGCCTTCCTTTGACTCAAGAAAAATGTACATGAGAACCAGTTGTATTCCAGACACTAATAATAATTGTGAGAACACAATACACTTATAAGTGGATGGATGAAGGAGTGGTGGGGGCTTATGAACTATTGCAGAGCCAGATAAGTTTGCAGACACTTATGCATCAATGTAATAGGAGCTAAGGGCAAGCACTTAATTCAGAACAGAGAGCATAGCCCAAGGGAAATCTATCTAGAGGACAAAATCTTTAAAAATAAGAATTATTCAGAAAGGAGAAGGGAAAACAGAGGGTTAAATAGAGTGAAGCAGAGGTACCAAATGAAAACATAATCCCAATACTTTGGGAATGCTGAGAATTGGTACAGGAGAAATCCATGTAAGAGTTTCAGGAAATTAGGCTGAAGTTGGCCTGGATATTATATATTATGAAGGGTCTTATATGGCATGTTAAGGAGTCAGGGTTTTAAATTGAAGGCATTAGAAGAAATCATTATGCCAAGGAGTCACAAGATCTGTTTTAAATTTTAGAGAGATTATTCTGAGTGTGTGGTTAGATAGGAGGGAGTTCAGTTAATGGAGTGAGGGAGACTAGACTAATAATAGTGCTTCCAAGAATGACCCGGTTCTGATTGGATCATTGACCATTTAATAAACATTCACTGAGTACAGTTAGTGATTCAGAGATCATTTCCAAGGAAAAATACAGAGGAAGGATGAACGGAGAAGCAGTTATCAGATCGTATGAGATGGATGAGGGAAAGGGATAATTTGCATGCATTTCAAGTAGCCTCATTGTACCTAATCAATTATGTAACTACGATGCAGGAAATGGCGTTATTTTTAACACTGTGATTTAATTTGACTTTTATTTTTTAGAATGTAATTTTACATCATAAAAATGAACATGCATCGGAAAATAAACTCCTATAAGATGCAAAGCTAAAGTTAGGCTTGATGGAAACAGTTTTTCTGTGTATAAAATTAACCAATAAGCAAACAAACACACATTCTGTCTGCCATCCGTATGGCCTTTGCATCTCCTGGTTGTCAGTGGAAAGGTGGCAGAATTAATTTGTTGGAAATTGCCTGTAATTATTTTTACTGATTACTTACTTATCTTGAGGTCATTTCTGAAAAAGTATTGAAGAGACTAATTCCTTTGCAACAGTGTAGCAAAATTATAATTATTGTCATCATCAGTATCGAGAGTCCTTCCTCAGCTCATTGCAAAGCTCTGTCTAATTACGACATATCATTTTCATCCATTGAGTACTAACAACTCTTTTGGTCACAGAGGGAAAAGCAGAAATGACTAGAACCCAGTTCTTTTCTACAACAAGATTTCAGTCTGTTGGGAATTGACAGAAGGAGTCTGAAAACTCTCTGTAAAGGTCTAGATAATAAATATTTTAGGCTTTGGGGGGCAAAGAATGAAAACCAAAGATACTATGTAAGTATAGTCAGCCCCCCATACTCGTAGGCTCCTGATATGGATTCAACCAACTAGGGATGGAAAATATTCAGAGAAAAATGGATGAGTGCACCTTTACTGAACAGGTACAGACTTTTTTCTTGCCATTATTCCTTAAACAACACAGTATAACAACTATTTATATAGTGCTATAGTTTTGATGTTTTTTAATATCATAAAACACATTTTTAGTTCATCTTAATTTTCCTTTTTTAATTTTTTTGATTGTTAGGGGTTCATTGAAGGTACAAGAAAAGAGGTTACACTGATTGCATTTGTTAGGTAAAGTCCCTCTTATAATTGTGTCTTGCCCCCAAAATGTGTGTCACACACAGAGACTCCAGCCCCTCCCTCCTTCCCTCTCTCTGTTCTTCCCTTCTCCAACTCCCTTCCCTTTTTCCCTCTCTCTGCTCTTCCTTCTCCCACCTCCCTCCCTCCTTCTCTCTCCTGATCTTCCTTTCTCCCACCCCCTCCTTTCTTCTCTCTCTCTCTGCTCTCCCCTTCCCCTACTCCCCACTGTGTACTAGGTCATTAATTGTCCTCATATCAAAATTGGGTACATAGAATTCAAGCTTCTCCATTCTTGTGATGATTTACTAAGAATGATATGTTTCTACCTCCATCCAGATTAATACAAAAGATGTAAAGTATCTATCTTTTTTCGTGGCTTAATAGTATTCCATTGTATACATATATCAGAATTAGTTAAACCATTCCTGGGTTGGTGGGCATTTAGGCTGTTTCCACATTTTGGTGATTGTAAATTGAGCTGCAATAAACAGTCCAGTGTAAATGTCCTCAGGGTAAAAAGATGTTTTTCTTCTAGGTAGATGCCCAGTAATGGGATTGCAGGATCAAATGGGAGGTCTAGCTTGAGTTCTTTAAGTGTTCTCCATACTTCCTTCAAAAAGGTTGGATTAGTTTGCGGTCCCACCAGCAGTGTAAAAGTGTTCCTTTCTCTCCACATTCACGTCAGCATCTGCAGTTTTGAGATTTTGTGATGTGGGCCACTCTTGCTTGGGTTAGATGATATCTCAGGAAGGTTTTGATTTGTATTTCTCTAATAATTAGGGACAATGAGCATTTTTTCATTTGTTTGTTAGCCATTTGTCTGTCTTCTTTAGAGAAGTATCTGTTCATGTCTCTTGCCCATTGATATATATGGGATTGTTGGCTTTTTCATGTGGATTAATGTGAGTTCTCTATAGATCCCAGTTATCAAGCTTTTTTCTGATTCAAAATACACAAATATCCTTTCCCATTGTGTATGTAAGTTGTCTATTTGCTTTGGTTGTTGTCTTCTTAGCTGTACAGAAGTTTTCATTTTAATTAAGTCCCATTTGTTTATTTTTGTTGTTGTTGCAATTGCTGTGGAAGTCTTCACAAAGTCTTTCCCCAGACCGGTATCTTCCAGTGTTTTTCTTATGCTTTCTTTGGGGATTTTTATTGTTTCATGCCTTAAATTTAAGTCTTTTATCCATCTTGAATTAATTTCTGTAAGTGGAGAAAGGTGCGGGTCCAGTTTCAGCCTTTTACATGTGGATATCTAGTTCTTCCAGCACCATTTATTAAATAGGAATTCTTTCTTCCAGTGTATGTTCTTGTTTGGTTTATTGAAGATGAGGAGGCTGTAAGATGTTAGTTTCATTTCCTGGTTTTCTATTCAATTCCAAATATCCATGTCTCTGTTTTTGTGCCAGTACCATGCTGTCTTGACCACCATGGCCTTGTAGTATAGCCTAAAGCTGCTGCCTCCAACTTTGTTTTTATTACTAAGAACTGCCTTAGCTATATGGGTTTTTTTCTGGTTCCATACAAAAGGAAGAATCATTTTTTCCAAGTTTTAAAGGTACGATGTTGGTATTTTAATAGGGATGGCATTGAATCTGTGCATGGCTTTGGGTAGTATAGACATTTTAACTATGTTTATTCTTCCTAGCCATAAGCATGGTATGTTCTTCCATTTGTTAATATCCTCTGCTATTTCTTTTCTTAGGGTTTCCTAATTTTCTTTATAGAGCTCCTTCACTTCTTTTGTTACGTATATTCCTAGGCATTTCATTTTCTTTGAAGCTATTATAGTTTTGATGTTTGTTCCCTCCAAACCTCATGTTGAAATTTGATTCCCACTGTGGCAGTGTTGGGCGGTGGGGCCTCATGAGTAGTATTTGCTTATGGGAGCAGAGCCCTCATAAACTGCTTGACATCATTGTTGTGGTAGGGAGTTCTCTCTACTTGGTCCCTATTAATTCTCTATTAGAGATTAGAAAAAAAAAATCCCAGGACCCTTCTCCCTGATGTGTGATCTCTGTACACACTGACTCCGCTTCACTCTCCATGAGTGGAAGCAGCCTGAAGCCCTTACCAAGGTTGAACCTTTTCAGTTATCAGATATCAGCCAAATCGACCTTATTTCTTTATGCATTGCCCTGCTTCAGGAATTCCTGTATAGCAACAAAAATGGACTAAGACACATAGTACTTACATTGTATTCGGTATGATAAATAATCTAGAAATGATTTAAAGTATACTGGACCATGTTGGTAGGCTATACACAAACTCTATGTCATTTTATATCAAGGACTTGAGCATCTGAGGATTGTGGCATTCACAAGGGTCCTGGAACCAATCCCTGTTATTAGATAGTGATGGAAAAACTGTACTCACATAACAAGAGTAAAATTTTCTATAATTTTGTTCTCTTTTTAAAATTTCAAAATATTAAGGGGGGGCACACTTGTTTTTTTTACATGAATACTTTTATAATGCATGAGTTAGGGCTGAATAGTGTTCACTGTACCTGTTAGGTAGGTTTTTGCCCCTCTATAGATATTTTGTTGATCAAATTTAAAATATAATAATAGCAAATAAGTATAACTTTTTTGTAGTCTATCCTAATGAGCAGAATATAATTCTTTTGGGGGAGATAATATTTCACTTAATTGTGGTTCAAAATTACTCTTCACTATCATAAAAATCAATTGTACATGTTTATCTGCTAATGCTTGCTCCTTTACAAAATGTATCTGAAATTTATAATATTTTATTTTTGAAAATGTCCTTTTAGACTTACGAGTATCTGATAATATCTAACTTCAATTGAGCACATTCAAATACTGATGTCAGTGCTTTAGCATTTGACTTTGAATTAGCATGGAATTACATTGCAGATTATAACTTCAGGTTCAGTGTCAGGCAGAAGGTCCTCAATTGTACTTTTAAGTGGATTTTTTAAAAAATGGAAATTTTCTTCACAGTTGCATCATGTTTGGAAATTGTTACCACAAATGTAATATGGGGTCAAAAAGATATTTGTTATATAATCTTGTAGAAATCTTGCTCCTTCTTTTACCCTTCAAAATAATAGGAAGTATATAAAGCAGTTTGACATAACTGGTGATTCCAACAAGGTTAGTTTTTGTCAAAATGACTTTTCTCAAATATAAATTTCTCATGTAGTGCTGTTTGATCTTGTCATGCTAGGGTGAGTTTATTTGGCAACACCATCAAGTCTGCAGCAAAGGCCACCCCAGAACCTTTCAAGGTTTCATAATAGCAGTTGAGGGGGCTTCCTCTTGTAAGAAAACTTCAGTCTTGGTCCTGGGCCTAAAAAAAAAATCACAGTTGTTAAATTAAATTTAATCTAAAGTAGACGGTCTCTGAGTTTGGCCTAAAGTTTTCTCCATAAATAGTGAGCTGTAACCTAACTAGATGTGCAAACAGACTGTAACCAACTCTTAAAGTAAGTATCCATGTCTGAGCCAATCACTGAAGCGATACTTCAACCACTCATTAGTGGCCAACTGTTCCAACAGTGTTCAACTAAGGTCAATGCTGAGCTGTAACCAATTCAGCAACTTCTGCACCTTGCCTCCATATTCTGTCCATTAATCCTCTCTGACCACACAGAAGTACCAAGTCTGTCTGAACCTATCCTGGTTTGGGGGCTGCCCAATTCATGAATTGTTTTGCTCAATTAAACTGGTTAAATTTTTTTTTTTTTTAAACACAGTAAAACATTTTCACTGCTAAACAATCAAACTTCTGTGTGGTAGAGCAAATGAGAATATTCTTTAGCTTCTTTTCTTGAAAAAAAAAATCATGGAACTGATGTTTAGCTCATAAGAGCAAATGAAGTTTACTGATTACACTACTGATTCAAAAGTACATAGTAGGTTAATATATTTTCCGCAAAACTGATGAATAATATGATAAATAATCATAAGCTGATTATTTGTGTTTTCAGGAGCTTTCTAGATTTGTCCAACTACGCCTTTTCTGCCCCACACACATTTTTTTACTTCTATCAGTTTTAACATAGCTTAGCAGCTTCCACTTCAGGTTTTACTGATTTAGTGTGCTCTCATCATCTCTAAAAATATTCTTGCCTGTGATTGCTACATGCAGACCATTTGTGGAGGCTAATTCTTCAGTCACTTCAAAGTTAGCATTGTGTCCTCAAATAAGTAACCACCAAATGGTATCTTAGACATCTGATTCATAAGAACCAAAGAAAACTGCTCAAAATCATTCACTTTGTATTTTAATTGACTATTAATTTTGCTTCCCTTAATGTCCTCAACTCTGAGCAAGTATTCTTACTGAGACTAACAGTTTCAAATAAATTAATTTTATCAGGACACATGGCTGTAGCTATTGTGTCAAACACAATTTAATTACATCATTGTCATATCAGTAAACAGGCTTCACTGAATAGCTAACAAAGGGAACTTTCTTGGTTGTAGTTTATTTTAAAATTCTTTACTTTTGTGAAGAAATCCTACCATGATAAGATATTTTGTATTAACTTTTCTCAATTCCAGGCCTTAAACAATCCTACCTCATCCTCCTAGAGTGCTGGGATTACAGATGTGAGCCAATGGGCTCAGTCAACTTTTCTAATTTTCCACCCTGCTCTTCTCCTGCAAGTTGGAGGTAACTGTGATAAGTCCTAGGTCCAGTAAATTTTGCAAATCTGGTTTTTTCTTTCTTCAAAATATTATTCCAAATTCCAATTGAGTTTTGAAATATGCCTGTAGATGGTATGTCATCAGTCAAGTATGACTTGACAAGCCCTAAAATATCACAAAATTTTTGGGTTTGATGACCATGTTGGAAAGTCTTGTGTCCAACAGGCCTTAATTGTCAGGCATTTCATTAAGGAATGGATACTCCGTGCTACTAGCACATAGAGAATTTAAACACTGCTAGAAGATGAGAGTAAATGATTGCCCAGGACATGTCTCATATTGATTCTTAAGGATTCATCTTTCTTAAATATCTAATTGAGACCCTGGGGCCAAAACAAAGATAGAAGCCTAGATATATTCTATTATGGAATATAGAAAATAATATTTATTTGTCTGAAAAGTTTAGAGAGAAAAAAAAGGAGGGAATGTGTACTTCAGATAACATTACATGTAGTAGGTATTATATTGAAGGAAGTAGTGGGTAAATTAAAGGACTGGAGGGAGCTCTGGAAATGATGGTAAAATGTATTTCACAGAATAAAGCACGATGCTATTCAGGTATTTAAAATCACCTAGCCCTAAATTTGGGCACAATCAGTGCATATAGAAAATAATAAAGTTACATATGTATCAAATCAGACAAGCTGACACACTATCTTAGGTGATTGACTAGAATTAACCTGGGAAATGTTTGCTAAGAATCCATGATACCATCAAAAATAACAAAGATCACTCTTTGCTTAAGTGTCTCCTGAAGCACTATAGTCTGATGTGATTATGTGGAGACATAATTTACCAAATATAAACTTAGATCTTTAGGTAATACATGGAAGGTTAATGTATTGGCAGAGATCAAGAAGCCTATATATATATATATATATATATATATATATATACAAAACCTTTTGTTGTTTAAGCATGAAACAATGTTTATTGAGGAAGAGAAAGATAGGCTTAGGAAGCAAAAGCAAGATAAAGGTATTCAGAGCAAAATATGCTCACCATAGACGACAAACAACCCCCATTGTTGTATAAAGAAAAGGCCTACATAACTTTTGTTCACTGTAAGACTGACAGGATTACATCAAATTCTTATAACCTGTCTTTAAGGTGTATATTATTGCTCCATTTTACAGAAACACAGTTAAAGTTTAGCAAGGTCAGGTTGCTTGATCAAGGTCACATGATAAGAGATGAAGCTTGATCCTCTTTCCACTGTATGTTATTGAACATCTGCTCTCTTGACTCTCCCTTCGGATTGCTTCAATTTCTGTTATTTCAGCGGATAACAAGGTTTCCATTTTTTGACTTTCATGAGTCACTTTGACATAAAATGATAAATGAGTCGTGCCTTATTCCTTCCTTCTGTAACTTCCTCATCCTCCTACACCCTCCCACATATTCATTAATGCACTGGATCCATGAAAGTAAAAGTATTTTTTAAAAATATGAACTCCTGAGTCACTATGCCAATCAAATATAATAGCTGTGTGTCAAATAATGTTTTCTCTTCATGGTGTTAGTCATAAAATAAGCCCGGCTCAATACGCATTGTGGTTTTGACTAAGCTTATTGATTTTTCCAAGATGATTTGTTTTTTGTGCTTAGATTACTGTATTGATGAGATTAATGTCATGCATCAGTGTGGTAGACAGAATAATGGCTTCCTAAAGATGCTGATATTCTAATTCCTGGAACCTTTGACTATTTTACTGCAGGAGGGAATGCTATCTTTTTCTCACCCATCACAGGGTTTATGGCTGACATTGCTAAACCAAGTGACAGATCAAGGAGAGGAAAGCATAACAAACTTCTTTAACTAAGGCTTTATATGAATGGGAACCTTTAGAAAAGGAGACCCCCAAACCCAGGGAAAACTATACATTTTTATGCTTACTTTTCATGAAGAGTAGAAGGTTGTATAGACATATGCTTGGTGGTTCAGCACCTGTAGCTCAGTGGCTAGGGTGCCAGTCACATATACTGGGGGGTTCAAACCCAGCCTGGGCCTGCTAAACAACAATGACAACTGCAAAAAGAAAGCTGGGCACTGTAGTCGGCACCTATCTTACCAGCTGCTTGAGAGGTTGAGGTAAGAGAATCGCTTAAGCCCAAGAGTTTGAGGCTGCTGTGAACTGTGATGCCATGGCACTCTACCAAGGGTGACACAGTGAAACTCTGTCTCAAAAAAAAAATGTATAAGTATGCTTTGACAGAAAGGGAATATGCTAATGGTAACGAACAGAGTAATTTAGCAAAGTTTCTTCATACAGATACTCCCTGGCTTCCAGGTGTAGGATAAGATCCTTCAGCACGAGGGAGGATTCAAGGGAAGTACCAGGGGAGGATTCAAGGGAGGTAGGTCAACCAATTCTTTCTTTCATCACCCTCAGAGAAAAGGTGGAAGAGGCCACCTGCTCCCGCGTTTTTCTCCATTTCCTTCAGCTTAAAATACTCAGTATGCCTAAGTGTCATTTCCTGCTCCCACCCTTAACCTTACACAGGTCTGTGTATGGGATTAAATTCAGGATCTTGAGATAGGGATCAAATACTGGATTATCTGGGGGAGCTCAGTGTAATCAGAAGCGTCCTTATAAGAGGAAGGCGGGAAAGTGAAAGTCAGAAAAGAGATGGGATGATGGAAGCAGAAGTTAAAGCAACATGTTTTGCGGATGGAGAGAGGAACTGCCCTGCGAGAAGGCAGGTGCCCTCTGGAAGCGTAAATGTGAAGAAACTGATTCTACCCCAGATCCTTTCAGGAGAACGTGTCATGTCCCTGTCAACACCTTGATTTTAGCCCAGCAAACCCCACTTTTGTTTCCTGACCTCTTAAACTATGAAATAATAAAATCAGGGTAGTTTTAAACCACTAAGCTTATTGTAACTTGCTATTTTCTTACAACCAAAGGCCACGAAGCAATTTTGCACTAATGTATTGTAACTGGTATGTTTTCATCTTAGACAAAATCATGTGTTTTGGTAATGACCTTGATTATTTTTGGACTCATATCACCTAGGAATGTCAGGAAGTAACAGCAGCCGACTCCCCTGATGACACTACTTTGTTGCAAACTAGTGGTTTGCAACTTGTGCAGACCATGGATACCTTCTGCATTATATTCCAACCACTGAAGCAGTGACATAACAGACCCAAATCAAATGTGTCTTGTGGTGACACAGCCTTCCAAGGTTGACAAGTACTTAAGAACACAATTTAAAAACCACAGTGTACCAATTTTTATGTAAGAAATAGTAGCATCCTATGAGACAACAATTAGGAAAATTATAAAGCAAACGCAGTGATTTTGACATTCAGAACACGTTTAATAATGGACATTCAACTGTAAAACAAATATAGAATCTGTACATTAGTGTGGATATAAGCTTTTAAATAATTAAGATAAAGTCAAACTTTAAATGATATTAACTTGTTTAAAATTAGAAGCAGATTATGTTTACCATTTTGCAATCTTATTTCTTAGGATTGGCTTGGATCTCATTGCATATCTAATAAGGATTTTTCTAAATTCAGTTTTGAAACAATGAATTCATGTAAATTATTATAAAATCATAAAGAACAGAGCCAGTTTGGTATGTTAGTAATTGCTACTATTTATTTATGTGAATGGTGAATAAGTTTTAGGAACGTGTAAGTATAATTATCTCTGCTTTTCTCTAAAATTTCTGAAGATATAACTGGAGGAACAGAAAGTTAAGTAATTCATTCAAGTTCTTATGCAAATATGTGGGGGAGCAGGGGTTAGGACATGGACCCTTGGCACAGGGTGGCAGTCACCAGCATTTAATGCTTATTTTTACTGGATGCTTTAGATATAGGTGGGTTTTTTTTCTCAATTTTAATAACGAACATCAAGTTAATACTTGAAAATAGTAAAAATAATCAGAATACCAAATGACATGTAATAAAAATAAGTTGTTTATTGAGATACATTTTTTTCTCATCCCCACATTCACTTCTCAGAATTATATACTTTTGACTAGTGATATTTTTCATTTTTATAAGTTACATATGTAAATATAAATAATATGCTTATACTACTATATCTTTTTTAAAGTGGCATGCCTGTGCTTTCGCTACTTTTTATTTTTTATTTTTATTTTTTTGATCATGAATCATTTATGCATATGTGGGGTACAATGTGTTGATTTTTTTAATACAATTTGAAATGCTTACATCAAACCAATTAATATAGCTTTCACCTCATTTACTTAATTATTGTATTAAGACATTTATGTTCTACACTTGACAGATTTGACTTGAACCCTTGCAGTATGCTCCATAGGTGTGGTCCCTCCGTTTACCCTCCCTCTATTAAACCTCCCCCCGCCCCTCCCTTCCCACTCCATTTCTCTCCTTCATCCTGGGCTATAGTTGTGTTCTATCTTTCATAAGAAAGTGTGAGTAAATATAAGTTGGTTTCATAGAAGTACTGAGTACATTGGATATTTTTCCTCCATTCTTGAGATACTTTACTCAGGAGAACATGTTCCTGGTCCCTCTTTGTAAACATAAAAGAGGTAAAGTCTCCATCTTTTTAAGGCTGCATAGTATTCCATGGTATACATATACCCCAATTTATTAATCCATTCATGGGTCAATGGGCACTGGGGCGTCTTCCATGACTTGGCTATTATGAATTGAGGTGAAATGAATAATCTGGTGCAAATGTCTTTTTTGCAAATCTATATTTTATTTGATCAATTTTAGTGGGAAAATGTCTACCTTTTGTACCAATCCTGGATTTATATTTGAATCAGCACTACATTTCAGCCTCAAGAACATTTCCTCTCAGAGCTTGTGAAAGGGCTGACTTAATGACTTCTTAGCATTAAATACAGCTATTGAAAGTTTTCTGATAGATCTGAATTATGATACTTCATCCATTATAAACAAATGCTTTTCCCTTTTCCCTAGAAGTTTTTAGCTTTTCTTGTTAGTCTTCATGTACTGAAAATTTCACACAAAGATACATTTTGAATATGAATCTTATTTTATTTCCCTCAAACATGACAGATTTTTTTCAACCTCAAGTTGTATATTTGGTACTAGGAAATTTTGTTCTAACATATCTTACATAATTTCCTCCTATCCATTTCTGACATCCTATCTTTTTAGAGCTGTTATTAATTGAATTTTGGACTTTGTGGAATGATTCTCTATGTTACCTTTTCATTCAATTCATGTTTCTTTACATTTTGCAAGTTTTCTTTAACTTTATTTTCTACTCATACTATTTTTTTTAAGTTTGACAATCCTATTGTTAATTTCTAAGAATTTAAGAACTCATCCTTTTTTTTTTAATCTTTTTGAGACAGAGTCTCACTTGTCACAGTAGAGTGCTGGGGCATCACAGTTCACAGCAACCTCAAACTCCTGAGCTTAAGTGATTCTCTTGCCCCAGCCTCCCAAGTAGCTGGGACTATAGGTACCTACCACAACACCTAGTTATTTTTTGTTCTTAGAGACAGTTTCTCACTCTGGCTGGTCTCCAACTCATGAGCTCAGGCAATCCCCTCCTCTCAGCCTTCCAGAGTGCTAGGATTACAGGTGTGAGTTTTGTTAAAAAAAAACAACATAAGGTAGGGGTTCATAGCTTTTAGGAATGTGTATTCTTCTTTCTGGAAGCTCTGATGGAAAAAAAAAAAAAGGCTGAATGAGGTTTGGAAGGATGAGGAAGTAGGATTGCTTGAGGATGGGAAATCAAAACCAGCCTGAGCAACATAGAAAGACCCCCATCTCTAAAACAAAAAAAATTGTTTATTTAGCCAAAATTAGTGTGGAGTTCTGTGCCTGTAATCCCAGTGATTTAGCAGACACAGGCCGCAGAATAGCTTGAGCCCAGGAGTTCAAGGCTGCAGTGAGCTGTGATCGCACCACTGCACTGCAGCCTGGGTGACAGAGCAAGACCTCATGGCTGAGATCAATAAAAAAATAAAAATGCAGATTCTGAGAGCCAGAGTTCTGGCTTTCAATTTCAGCTCTATCACTTATTAACTATGTGGCTTTGGACAAGTAGCTAACCTTCTATGTGGCTCACTTGTTAAGCAGTACCTGCTTAACAGAGATTCTAATCCTAGCAGGATTGGATAAATTAAAAATGTAAAGACATTGAATGTAATCTGTCATGAAGTAAGTGCTAATACGTCATAGCTGTGATTGCTGGTTCTCCCCATCGCTAGGGTGATTCATGATGAACTGTTCTCACTGTAGGATAAAGGCCTCCTTTATTACAGGGGTCAGTTTAGAGCGCTTTCCACAATGACTCCTCCCCCAGAGAGGGAAAAACTCAGCACGTGAGGGCTTGTCCATCCGCTCAGCCTCCAGCAGACTTCACCTTACCACGTGCACATGCAGAAAATGCTGGAAGTATTAACTTGAAACAGGAAGCTTGCCCTTTTGTAAGGTAAACCCTTATTTACAGTGGTTAGCCTAGGGGTAAATGCGAGCCTGCAATTCCAGTTTTGCTGCCTGCAGGAGGGGCGGAGGAGCGAGGTTGGTGGAGTGAAGCCGGCTTTCAGTGGAAGTTGTGTTAGCCCCTGTTTTGGGGCCATTTCTCATTCCTGCTCCCCTGTCAGCTCTGAGACCAGCACTATGCCTAGAGACGGGCTCCCACTAAGCTTCCAGTGGGTGTTCTCAGGAAGGAGGGTTCCCCCCATCTCTCTGGTCCGCAGCCTGCAGCTGCTCCTACCTACCCGGAGTTTGTTGAAATCTCTTATCTGCTACTGAGTCCACCTACTCCCTGCCTTCTATTTATTGTTACCAGTCTATTTCCTTTTCCACTTCCTTTGAGTCTTTTCAGCGTGGTCTGGGGAGTAAAGGTTGGGACTCATGAGAGACAAACTTTGAACTTAGAGTGAAATGTCTACTTCCAAATCCCGCTGCTACGTCTCATTAAGTTTTCATGAACTTTTACAATTATCCAGGAAAGTGGATATTATTATTATTATTATTATTCCAGTTTTACATATGAACATAAAAATTTTCAGCAGCACCTCAGGACCCCTTGACAAGTAAGAGGCAGCATCGGCGCCCAAATCCATGTCTTTCTAATAAAAAACTACAAACTAAGATCCTACGAATGAGGATTTAATATGGGGTTAAAGGTGATAAGTACTTAATATTAAGCTCTCAGAAGACTGCACAAATATTAATCATGTAGCTCTTGATACTATGTGATTAAACAACTAGGATTAGTGGCTGAATTTAATAGTATTAAGGTTTGTATGGGTTTGGGGTTTTTTTGTTACTGTTGTTCTTGTTGTTGTTGCAGTTTGGTCAGGGCTGGGTTTGAACCCATCACCCTCAGTATATGGGGCCAGCACTCTACTCACTGAGCCACAGGTGCCGCCCAGTATTAAGGCTTGAATTTTTAATGCTGTGCTGGGAATAATGTTCAGATTCTGTAGTTATGGAACTCGTGTCTGGAAGGATTTTGATTTCTCAGACTTGACAGCCATTCTTCAGCTGTTAGATGTTAGCATATCAGCAATGAGGAGACCTGCACTTTCCATTCCTCTCCGAGGCCCGTTAGGTGGCAAAGGCCCTCAGCAATGTTCCCTGGAAACAAATGCAACCCGGATGTAGAATTATTCAGGTAACCCAAAAGTACCGCTCTAGTACGGACCCGAATTGCTACCTCAATAAGAGCCACCTTTTCCTCTTTCTAAGACATGATGAGAAGAGTGTTAAAGGTCTGGTGGGATCTTTGTGGATGGCAGGTGAAAATATTGCTAAACATAGCAAGCCAATAATCCCTTGGATTTAAAAGTAAGAAAATGAACATGCTCTTATTACTACACTAAAAATTATATGTGGTATTGCTTCACAATAATTTCTGAGTAAAGGCAATTCTAAAAGAAAAGGAGATTATATCTGTTTTTAGCCCCCAAATGTAATATTCAATTGTTCAGTTGAGTCCAGCTGCCCTCAGTCCCATGGCGGTGGAAAATCAGCACGCCTGAGGCTAACGGAGTCCTTGTTATTTTTTGGATGAAATTTATAAATTTAGCCTTTACAAAGGAAACTATCCTGGAAGATACAGCTTGACTATTTCTCCTGAAGTTTTGTGGCTGCAAATGATGCAACTTTCTACCTGACCAGTGAGATGCTACTTTGTTCATGTACTTCTCTTGATATGTTTTTTTTTTTTTTTTTTTAGTTTTTGGCCAGGGCTGGGTTTGAACCCACCACCACTGGCATATGGGACTGGCGAAAATCTCTAGTAGTTTGCAGATAAATCAAACTTGAAAAGCAAAAATATAAATATTCAGGGAAATAAATAATAGAAGATAAAGAGAATTCTCTAAATCTGAAAATGCCATGTTTGATCTGGATTTCTAATAAGACAACATATTAAATACACTTTGAAGTGTTAGTAGTTTCCTGCTCAATGTCATTAGAATTCCTTATATATAAAAATTCTTATTTTATCCCTCACATATAACACCCAGTTCTAAGGCTCCACTAAATGAAATTTTAGTGTTTGCTATTTTCAAAGCTGAAATATTGTATTAACTGTCTACATTACTATTACTATTAACATTACTATAAGTTTTTTAAACTAAAGAAATTTGTGTATGCATGAGAAGAAACGGGGCCTAGTTTTTGTAAAGCCAATGGCTAGAGTTGAATGAAGAATACCCTTGTATTTTAACAACTGGTGCTGTAGCCAAAACATGTCTGCTTGCATTCTTTCTTTCTCGTAAGTGGAATTTCTCGTGAAAGATTGTGTTTGTATTGCTACAATCAAAGAAAAATGCATTCAGCGGCAAGTTGGACATGGAAAGTTTTCTGAAAGAATAAAAAGCACATGCTCTGACCATCAACACCTGTCTCGGCCTCAGCTCAGATTTGAATATAAAGTTAAATACACTTAAGAGGTATCTAAGACTTAATATTGTTGTTGATGACATAGTAGCTTCTAAGAAGCCAGGAGTTGCTGGAAAGAACAGAATACAGGGAAACCTGCATATTCTCACTTGCAATATTCACTGTCATGGAGTCAGCGCCGCCTATCTTTTGTAACACAGTATAATTTTATAGGTATTTGGAATGGCTACTAGGATAAAACGGATCGACCCATGCATTCAAATACTTCGTATCTGTTCCTACACTAATATGATGATGTTCAAAATAAATCTCCACTGTAATCTGCCCATGTTGGAAATGGGAAAAAAGTTGGAAAAACACTTTATGTTTGGTTGATTTACTTCTAAAGCCACTCTGTGAATGAGAGTAGGATGGGCTCCTCTTCTCCCCCCAGTTTAGAACTCCAATGTGTTTCAGATTAACCTCTCAAATATATACAATTCAGTTCACTTGTTTAAAACATATTGATTCCCACTGGGCAACTCCACCTGGGAGGAACTGATTTCTATCTAAGTATGTAAACTTTTGCTTTTTCCTTGGCCAAATACACACACACACTCTCTCACTCTCTCTCTCACACACACATATACACACACACAAACACACACACTCACACAGTGAATGTTTTCACATTGAAACTGAAGATGTAAATGAAGGCCTGCCGTCTCTGTCTGGTTCTAGTTACAAGGTCTGTTTGTTGACATCACAGATGAAGGCCTGCTGTGTCTCTGGCTCTGTCTACTCCATTTCCCCTCTAATTAGGCTTTGCCCTCAATTAAGTTAATGATGCAACTTTTCCTATAGATCATTTGCCCTTTCAATCAATTAACAGAATATGAAGGGTGCATCCCTCCTTGGCTTGGGATTCATTTGCCCCAGGGCAGACTGTTCAGCTTCCAGAAGAACCACATAAGTAAGATGTTTGCTACATCACATATTATCCCTAAGAAAATCAGGTCTAATGGAAGCTTTAACTAAGCTGCGTTTCATTATGGATTTGTGTCAGGGTAAAGAACTGATTGAAAATTCTATAGCAGGTCAAAAATATTAATGGGTACGTTGTGAATATCAGGGAGTTCAAAATAAATTTAAGATCTATAAAAGACAAAACAAGGACTTGTGCAATGTTAAATGGAATTATGAAACATATACACGCACCTATACACTTTCACATACACTTCTACCCACAAGACATGAACAAATAGTTGAGGTTTCTATCTTTTTTTTTTTTTTTTTCCGGTTTTTGGCCCGGGCTGGATTTCAACCCTCCACCTCCAGCATATGGGGCTGGCGCCCTACTTCTTTGAGCCACAGGCGCCGCCTGATCTTTTTTTTAATTAATTATTTTTTATTAAATCATAACTTTCTACATTAATGCATTAATGGGGTTCGAGGTGTCTATCTTTAACAGAAGAAATCAGAATGATTCATCTTAGGCAGGATTACCTTTGTTTTCTTAATCTGAAGATGTGCTTAAGATTTCAGAATGTTTTTAAAAAATAAATTGGTTTTAAATGATATAAATAACCATAATGAAATTATTGTAGAACCCATATGTCATCTGTATTGAAAGATTTCAGAATGTTTTTAAAAAATAATTTGGCTTTAAATAATATAAATAACCATAATGAAATTATTGTAGAACCCATATGTCATCTGTACCAATATTTGAATGCTACAAGGATTTATATTTTAAGATAAAATTGACACGTTCTTAAAAGGTATAAAGATTATGTTAAGAAAGAACAAATATGGAAGTTTAATATTTTACTGAAAGGCAGTATTGAAATAGATATAGACCGGCCATAGAGTTAGTTCTGTGTAGAAGAAAAATGCTAATTCAGAGGTAATAGAACATAGCCATTTTGTTATTTAAACCTAGGCATGTTTCATATCCTTTTTCCCCCGTATAATATGTGATACCTGTTTTTAATAATATAGAACTTAGCTTTTGCCTCCAGTTTTTTTATATTATAATTGACAAAAATCATATCTATTCCAGGTATGCAACTTTATGTTTGGTTAGATGTATACATTGCAAAATGATTTCCAAAAGCAAGCTAATCACCGTATCCTGCACCTCACATAGTTACCTTGTGTGTGTGTGTAGGGAAAATGCTTACGATTTACTCTCTTAAGGAACTTTAAGTGCTATGTTCTTGATTGTCAAATATAGTCACCATGTCGTACTTGTCTCTAAAACTTATTTATCCTATAAATGTAATTTTTACCCTTTGACCAACACGACCCCAGCTCACCACCTCTCTACCCCTTTCTACTCTGTTTCTAGGAGTTTGACTTTGAGATTCAAATTAAAAGAAATACTTCCACTGCAAAGTATCAAAAATACTGTATTGCCAACAAAGTCTAAAAGTAAGAAGATTTATAGAATTTTGCCCGTGGAAGAGAAGATTGAAAAAAGACTATTATAAATAATGTAAACATTTAGGAAGGAATATTATTTAAAAAGATTTCTCATTTCACTAAGTACGGCAGGAGTACGTGCTTGTCACAGCAGGAGATTTAAATGAGGCACAAAGAAAACCGTGCACCTGGAAGGATTATAAGATAAACTACAAGCATACCTACAGAGGAGTCTTCTCCAAAGATGTTGAACACAGAAGTGTATGGATCATTGTTTTAAGGGAATAATATGAGAGATTTTTCTCCCTTTCACAGTTAAGGGGGATGAGTGACCCCTTGGGTTGCTTGCCTCAACTCCTAAGGACTCTTCACCTCCAATCTGTACATGTGCACTGTGGTTATTAGTATCTGCTTCACACCGTGGCCTCCAGCAAGGGAGGGTCTGTATCAAACCCTGTATACACCAGAACATCATCACATCTGGACAGTGGAAGCAGGGCTCATGGATAGCTTTGAAGTTCATGTTGTATTTGAATGTTAGCCTGGAGAAACCAGGAGTCATTCACAGATGTAAAGCACTCTGCATAAAACAAGCTCAAGTGATGTACATAACATTCCAGGGATATTCAGCTTTGAGTCCTCACGAAAGCCTCAGGTATGAAGGAAGGCACAAACGGGGAGAACCCAGGTGAGAACAAGAACCAGGATACTGGATAACACCCCTAGGGAGAGATGGACACTGTCTTTATTCTATGGTTCCTCAAGAGGGATGTGGAGAAGGTAGAAGTTAGGTTCTCAGAAACCATTCTGGAGAAGGCATGCAAGTTTACACTGAGTGGAACAAAGGCATTTTGAGTAGCTGTGAGTTAGGGGTATAAAGATTGCAGACCCTGGTACCAAAGGCATAACCCAAGGGCTGATAAAATTAGGCTGATAGTCTATAGCTCTTTTATTTGTTGTTGGGCCAATGAATGAACAATTTTATTTCTTTCATTTTTTTTCTTAATAGCTTGGAGAGTATTAGCTGAAATGATGTTGACTGATTCACAATTTAGATGATTCACAGTAATGTATGCACACTGAGGTTGTGCATGATGCTTAAAAGGAAACCCCACCTGAGTGTGTAGCGCACAGTCCGCTTCATCCTAATTCTTCTGTGATCATCGTTTCCCTTGACACTTCATCTAGCCCTACTCAAATTACTGACTTGTCTCCCTGAGACAAGGCTGGTTCCACTGCAGTGAAATGGATTTAGAGCCCTGGTTTATTCACATTTTATACACACACAATACTGTTTTTCCTTCAGCTCTGAATTTACCTAAGGGTCCTGTCCTAGATAGCAGAGCAATGGATCAATGAAAGCTTTGGGAGCCAAAAATGTATTGCCCTATCTGAATAATTTCTTTATTTTCATCCCTGTGGATAAGTGTGCCTGTCACTCTTCCTTTGCATAGTCTCAGAAAGGGAAGACTCCCACGTTAGGTGCTACGGTGGTTTGGTTGATTCCTTGCTAGGATCTTTGAAGGGTCAGAGCAATATGTCCTCTATAATTTTTAATTTGTTGTTAATTCTCCTGTTTATTTTTTCTGCAGTACCTTTGGCCCATGGTGTTCTTATATTATAGGCTACACAGTTAGCCAGTGCAGAACTCACAGCTAGTCTGTATAATGGAGAAACGCTTGTGGTACGAATCAGAGATACTTGAGCTATGGTTATACTTTATTCTTTGGTTTGAGCTTAGCACTCATATACATCTCAGCTGATGGGAATAGACTGACAATGTCAGAAACCTGATCAAGTTAGAGAAGCCCACATTTTGCCACTTTCTAGGCAAACCTTTGATATGACTTTTTCTTTTTGTTTGCTTTTCATTTCTTATAAGGACCGCACACTATCTGGTTACACCCCTGGAGCTCCAACTTTTCATTTTAATACAGAGACTAATTTTATCAACAGATATTCTTTGAATCCAAAGCAGACAACTTTCTCCTGCTTTCTATGGTTTTATTTTATCCCTTCTCGATGTACTGTTTTCTAGTGGCCCAGTTCACTCTGCAGCAGCCACCCTGCACAAGGTATTTTTTAATCTCTCTTTTCTCAAGGTTTACATTTTTCCTCTTCTGAAGGTTCTGCACATTTCTCCCATCTCTTCCTGTGGGGGAAATTTCATCTTCTTTTGTGCTCCAACACCTTTCCCTAGATCTTTCCTCACAGTTTTATTTTTAACCAATGTACTTAAAACTTTGATGTCAATGAACTCATATTCTCTGAGAACTTAAGAAAGTTGACTTTAATATTGAAGGTAATTGAGAAAAATCAATGCAAATATACATTAAATCACTTTGCCATTTCCTTATGAGGTGACAGTTGTTAAAATTTGACAGATTAAAAAATTGAGACTTTAAACACATTTTATAAAAGTCATACATGACTAAATAATCAAGATAGATTCAAACCCTCATGTTTTTGTTCAAAGCCCAAATATCCCATGGTGTTCCAAAGAGACAAAGCATGGCCGACAATTAAAATTGCTACCTTGAAGTGATGACTATGGGATGTCCAAATGACAGAGGGCTATTTCTTTTCATACCAAACTATTCTCCACTTGGTATTTCATAGAATTGTGTACATTTGTTGTTATTGTTGTTAAGGAGGCTTGGACCAGGTTCGAACTCACCACCCCTAGTGTACAGGGCCAGTGCTCTAACCCACTGAGCTATAGGAGCCCACCTTGTACATTTTTATGTCATCAGTTTGCTCATCCTAGAAACAATTCTCCCTTGTGATTGCTGAGAAGTAAGGAAAACTGAAGGGTCAGGTCAGATAACTGAGACTGCCTAGTCAGTGAAGCTAGTTTTGTCTTCAACTTTAAGTCAGTGATACTGCCCTGTTCCCGAGGGAGGGGAAAAAGAAAGGGGGTCATGCTCCAGCACTGTAAGAGCTACCATATTGCTGTACAGAATAGAATTTTCAATGAGTTTCTGGGTTTTGGATGGTTAAGTTGGGCAAAAAATAAGTAGCACTTGAGTAACAGAACACTTAATTTGCACAGGGAGTTTCCTGAGTTTGCAAATGTGCATAGTTTCTAATCCTTAGGAAACCTTTAGGGCCACTGCCTACTTTTGCACTAAGACTGCAAACTCTTCATATACTGACACACACTTAGGTCATATCTTATGTGCATATAGTGTACATGCTTTTGAATATATTTACACACAGATACATAGATACAAATCCATTCACGATGTGAATGTAGAGTCATTTCTTTAGAAAGACCCTTCTATAGTGGGTTGAATGGTGGTCTCCAAAAAGAAATGTCTTTATTCTAACCCTGGGAATCTGTGAATGTGACTTTATTTGGAAAAGGAGTCATTTCAAATGCAATTAAGAATCTTGAGATGACCCTAGATTACCTAATTGGACCTCAAAGCTAATGACATTTGGGTGTGTAGGAGACAGAGGAGAGACACAGAGAAGAGAGAAGAAGGCATGTGTAGACTGAGGCAGATGTTGGAGTTATGCACTCACAAATCCAGAAATACCTTAAATCCACCAGTTACTAGAAGAGGCAAGAAAGGATTCTCTCACAGAAACTTTAGAGAAAGCACTAGTGTGCTTACACCTTGATTTTGGATTTCTGAGTTCCAGAACTGTGAGAGAATAAATTTATGCTGGTTGAAGCTGCCATGTGTGTGGTAATTTGTCCTGGCAGCCTTAAGAAACTAATGCATCTTCCCTGACCATACAAGTAAGTCACTATCATCATTTCATTTTCTTCATGGTACTTCCCACTCCTTGATAGTTTTTTCTGTTTCCTTGTTTCTTTCTCTCCCTCTCTTATGATAATCTATTCTCTTCACTAGCATTATCTTTGAGGTCTACATCCATGTTGGAAATACAGTAGGCATACAGTAAATATTTGTGGAATGGATAAGTCATATACTAAGAATGTTTTGAGAGGATAAAGTATTTCTAAGATTCCTTCTGATACAAGACTTTTAATATTTCATAGTTTTGCTCCTTGGAGATGATATTGGGGGAGGTAAATTCAGAGATTGTTGGTTGAAAAGTTGCATTTTTTTATTAAATCATAGCTGTGTACATTAATGCAATTATGGGGTATAATGTGCTGGTTTTATATACAATTTGAAATACTTTTCATTAACCTGGTTAACATTGCCTTCACTGCATTTTCTTAGTCATTGTGTTAAGACATTTATATTCTATGCTTAGTAGAATGCACCTTGTAAAATGCACCATAGGTGTGGTCCCACCAATTACCCTCCCTCTATACTCTCTTCCCCCTCCTCTCCCCTCTCCCTCCTCTTTCCCCTTCATCTTGGACTGTAGTTGGGTTATAGCATTCATATGGAAGTGTAGGTACTTAATAAATTGGTTTCATAGTAGGGCTGAGTACATTGGATACTTTTTCTTCCATTCTTGAGATACTTTGCTAAGATGAATCTGTTCCAGCTTCATCCATGTAAATTTAAAAGAGTAAAGTCTCCTTCTTTTTTAAGGCTGCATATTATTCCATGGTGTACATATACCACAACTTATTGATCTATTCACGGGCTGATGGGCACTTGGGCTTCTTCTTATGACTTAGCAGTTATGAATTGGGCTGCAGTAAACATTCTGGTGCAAATATTTTTGTTATAAAGTGATTTTAGGTCTTCTGGATATATACCTAGTAGAGGAATTGCAGGATTGAATGGCAGGTCTATTTTTAGATCCCTAAGTGATCTCCAAACATCTTTCCAAAAGGAATGTATTAGTTTGCATTCCCACCAGCAATGCAGGAGTGTTCTCTTTTCTTCACATCCACGCCAACATCTCTGTTTTTGGGATTTTGTAATGTGGGCTAATCTTACTGGAGTGAAATGATATCTCAAAGTAGTTTTGATTTGCATTTCTCTGATGATTAAGGATGATGAGAATTTTTTGATGTGTCTGAAGGCCATGTGCCTATCTTCTTCAGAGAAGTTTCTCTTCAAATCCCTTGCCCACCCTGAGATGGGATCACTTGTTCTTTTCTTGCTAGTATGTTTGAGTTCTCTGTGGATTCTGGTTATTAAACCTTTATTGGAGACATAACTTGCAAATATCTTCTCCCATGCTGAGGGCTATCTGCTTGCTTTACTTACTGTGTTCTTGGCTCTGCAGAAGCTTTTTAGTTTGATCAGGTCCCTGTAGGGTATTTTTGATGTTGCTTCAATTCCCCGGGGGTGGGGTGGAATCCTCCTCATAAAATATTCACCCAAGCCAATTTCTTCAAGTGTTTTCTCTGCACTTTCTTCTGTTATTTTTATAGTTTCATGTCTTAAGTTTAAATCTTTTATCCAGTAAGAGTCTGTCTTACTGGTTAATGGTGAAAGGTGTGGGTCCAGTTTCAGTCTTCTATAGGTTGCGAGCCAGTTCACCCAGCACCATTTGTTAAGTAGGGAGTCTTTTCCCCACTGAATTTTTTTGATTGGTTTATCAAAGATCAAATGACAGTAAGTAGCTGGGTTCATCTATTGGTTCTCTATTCTGTTCCTTACATCTACCTTTCTGTTTTTTTGCCAGTACCATGCTGTTTTGATCACTATTGATTTATAGTTAAGTTTGAATTCTGGAAATGTGATTCCTCCTGATTTGTTTTTATTTCTGAGTAATGTCTTGGCTATTCGAGGTTTTTTCTGATTCCATATAGAATGAAGTATCATTTTTTCAAGATCTTTACAGTATGACACTGGTGCTTTAATAGGGACTGCATTATATTTGTGGATTGCTTTGGGTAGTATGGACATTTTAACAATGTTGATTCTTCCCAGCCATGAGCATGGTATGTTTTTCCATTTGTTGACATCTTCAGCTATTTCTTTTCTCGAAGTTTCCTAGTTCTCTTTATAGAGATCTTTCACATTCTTTGTTAGGAGAAGTTGCATATTAAAAGGAGGGTTTTAAGAATAGTATAGAGGAATATACTATGTGGATTGTGGAGTGATGGGGTAGTGGAGAATTTTGCTACGTAGGCAGGAAATAATTTAGTTAATAATGAAGAAGGCCTTGACTAGGATAGCTGTAGGAAAAGGGAAGAAGAGAAAAATACAGGAAACATGAACATATTGATTATAAAGATAAATGAAATTTTAACAGAATAAAATAGAGGTAGGGAAAGGTTGTTATGACAGGGAATTTTTTAAACTGCCTCTGGATTATACCTTTAAGCTTACAAAACTGCATCACAAGCTTAAAGATGAATGTTTATGTTTGCCTAATAAGTGAAAAGCTCTTATTAATTTATTTATATCCTCTTTTGAATGACTGATGGTGAATGTTGAATGTATTAAGCTGACCATAAAACATTTTTGAGAGATATTTTCTGTGAAAAACTGAGTCACCTCAGTGACCAAATACCACTGAATACCACAGTATATGTCATCTTTTATTAAGGCTTTGATGGCAATTTTAGAATAGCAGCACAAATTCAGTAGGTTGTGCATTTATACTAATTGCAGGAGGACCCAGCTTATTCTATAGAAGTGTATTTTCTTAATAAACAGAAATTGAAAATTTATCCAAAGGATTTCTTTTGATGTAGTGTTATTGATTTTTATAATTATAAAGGCTGAAATATGTTAAATATAATTATAGAGAATGCTTTCATTTTTGTGGATAGTCTTCTATATGTCATGGACATACACCTCTCCTAATAACAATACCAGCAAATTAAAATCCCGCAATGAGAAGCAGAAAAAGATTGGTAATCACATTATGCACTGAAAGATACGAAAGAGAAATTTCTTTAGCAGAAAGAGAAAGTGTTACCTGGTTTCTTTGAATAGTTCAAATATAGAAGGATACCAAATCAGAAATTTAAATTGTCATGGATTGCTTAACCACTTATCCTTAAATATTTATGTTATAACATTTACATTGACAATTTGAAGAATGTAAGATTTTAAGCTTAACTGTTGAAATCATGGTTGAAATCCATGCCACATTTTTTTTTAAAAAGTATTTGGAAATAATGCCCTCACACTTGATAAAATCAGAATATTAATATAAGGCTTATGTATGACAATATCACTCCAGAGGTGAACAAGGAAATCCGATGATTGAATTAGGAAAACTCGGGACAGACTGTGATGTTGTGTGTCTATTCTAAAAGGGCAGTTTGACAGCCTTCAAGAGCAGATTATGAACTTTGGAACCAGATGGCTATTGACCTGAAGTAGGCTGCTGATGAATTGAATTTGTCTACTGGAAGAACAGGGTATGTTGTGAAAAGTTGCAATCATTTAAGAGCATTTGACTATAAAATGAGAAAGGCTAATGCTTGCGTTTCACACTTGTACATGAACTTGCATCTAAGTAAACTGGGAGTGATGGAAGAAAGAGTGAGTAGAAGTGAGAGTGGTATGTCAGACACAGATTGAAAAACCTGCCCTGCTCACTGCCCCACATAGGGAAATGTCCAAACTCACAGGCTCTGCTGGTCATGGGCCCAGTGTTTAGTCAAATATGACCTCACTTCTCTGTCCACCTCTGGCCGTGGTCACTTCAGATCTGAGAATAACTTGATCATGGCTCACCTGGAAGTGAGGTCTATATTTTGGCTGTAAAGATAGGCTGTCATAGTGAAGTTGTGCAAATTTAAAACAAAGTTTGAGCAAGGAGAGCTAGTTGGTGGGCAGAGAGGAATGGGGTTGATACATGGAAAGGAAGGCACCATGCATGAAAGACACAGGAGGACTGGGAAGCTGGGCCATGCACCTCACTGACAGAGCTTCTTGGGAGGCGTTCTGGAGCACTCCCTGAATTCTATGTATGTATATTATTTCAATAAACTCCCTGACAGAGTCAGGTGGCCAATCATCCCATTTTGCTTGAGACCTTTCCAGTTAAGGAAACATCTCTGTTCTCAGCCAACTGGGACAGATGGTCACTGTATTGAAGTCTCCATTTCTTGAAAACAAAAGAATTCTGAGAAGAGCAAATCTCACTCATAGAAAAAAGATAAAACGTTTAGTAGAGACATTAAAAGATGTCCAAATCGACATGACTAAAGACTCAGTAATAATATAACTGCACGACCTCTCAGGGCCTCCTGGATCATGTGCCATTTTCCACAGCACAGCCCAAAGCAGCACGTGTATCTCTCTATCCTTGAAATAGAACTGGGAAAATAATGTGTTAAATACATGCCAGTTGTGTGAGTATCAAGATACAGTTCTACATGACCTAGCTACACTATTTAATAATATGTTATATTTGTGAAATTTCTTTTGTAGATTTTAAGATATTTTCAAAGAAACTATCTCAACTGATCAACAAACGTTGTAGGGCTGACATGCCCAAGTCATGATTAAACTGTAGAAAGATTAATTAATTTGTTATAACCATGTAGTTTCTAAGTTACTGCTCTGGTATTATTGACTTGAGATAATTTCTCCTTTTAATTTAGTAAAATGTAAAATATTTTGTCTAATTCCAGATTTTTTTACCTAAAAGTTCTAGTATCTAAATCCTTACATGGTCAAGTAATCTATATAGTTTCTAGCAAAAATATGTGGACATTGGAATGAATGGAAGGAAAATGAGAACAGATATAAGGGGAAAACAAGTAAATTAGGATGAGTTTTGTCAATAGTGCCATCACAGATGTCTTTGGTTATTAAAGACTAGATAAAGAATCAAACCTTCACATATTTCTCAGGCAAAAGAAAGTCAATCTAACTAAGTAGAATAAATTGATTGGAATTAAGCCTGGATATGAGTGACAAAAACACTGTCATATGTGACTTGTCCCAGAAGCAAGAGAAAGGACTGGGGAAAGGAAGATACAGACTGAGCCAACGTTTGAAGGGACTAGTGAACAAGCAACACTAACAGTGACCATTTACTATTGGTCAGTAGGCTACAGGACTCAATGAAGAGGCCATTTTTCACTTCAGGGCCAGGACTAAAGAACAGAGGCACCCCTGGTAGAGGTAGCAGCAGTACCTCTCAGAAAGAGAGGCAGGTGTTTTTTCAGAGTGAGGCCTAAGAGAAATTAGACTTAGGACTTTAAGTTCATAGCTGATGCTGATTGTGAAGAATCTATGAAAGGAGGAAAGATCTTGTTACTGAATATGAACATCAGAGTTAGAACAAAATTGATTAGGACAAACCACAGATATTTCCCCCAAAAGAAAAGAATGAGAGTCCAAAAGGTAAAATATAAATTACATTAAATCTCCATGAAGAGCCTTGAAACTGAGTGATGGGAGTAGAACAGGTGTATGAGTTGGCTTTGATTAAAATTAAACATAATCTTGATATGACTTGTAAAATGATGCAGAATATTTTAACCTTGGGGAAAAGATTCCGAAGCTGTGTCTGGTTTGTACCTGCCTTGGCTGCCTTTAGTGTGAACCAACATGGCAGGAAGTAGCTGTTTGAGCCTGATCTTAGCGCAGGAAAAGACATTCGAAGTATGATTCCATTTGGGCTGAACTGTGGCATCCTTCTATCATCAGACAAATCCCACTGGCAGTGGAGAGACACGGAAGACAAAGTTCAAATGGAAGCAAAGAACCAAAAAAAAAAAAAAAAAAAATAGAAGGGAACATTGCAAGCAAATTAGTCATAATCTTGATTTTAATGCGGACACTAGATATCTAACCAATGGAAGCAATAATTACTCCAAAACATTTTTTTACAAATTTGCAAATGTATAAACTAGGGAAGAACAGAAGACATACATAGATCAGCAATGACAAATTTGCAATTTGTACATTGAAGATATATCCTGGTGACCTAAAGTGTATTAAAAAATCAGAAAAGCTGACCAATTTGATTATTATATGCAAAAATACAAAATATGATTTCTCTTCAAAATTCAGACCTGGCATTATTTTGTGGCTCTGACAAGCTAGAGCTGAGAAGCTGTTTTTTGACAGGACTCAGAATAAAGCCCACACTCAGCCTTGACTGGCCCTTATAAAGATTTCAGTTTGTGCCACCCCTCAACAGTTGTTTGTAACCAAACAGGCCTAGTCTAGACTAGAATGAGAAATAAAAATAGTGACCCAAACTGTAAAGGCAGAACTTGTCTTTGATCATGATCATATATTCATTCAATACAGGTCATGTAAGCAAATACTATTTGCCAGGGACTCTGCTAGAACCTAGGGAGACAGACTTGAATAAGCTGAAGTCTCTGTTCTCACAGGGTTTACAATCTAAAGAGAAAGATAGACATTGTGTAAATATTATAAACATGGTTAATCTTATGCTGGAGAAATTGGGAGTGCTTGGGAATATATATCTGATGATCTAACCTGACAGGGTGAATGAAACACCATGAGAAATTCCTGAAATCCAGGCTGAGCCTGTGGGTCTCCGGAGGTTGGCCATGGGCAGGATTTAAGCCTCACAGTTAATCACAGAGTCTGTCTAAAGTGGTTCACGCTACTAGGATGCTCTATTGAAAGAAGAGTGCACTGAGGATGTAGAAAAACTAACTCTCCCTCTCAAAGTTTCAGTGCTTTGATCCTACCCGGGCAAAGCTGCAAAATAGTGTTTGTACAATCCACTATATATTATACACCCAAGGACAAGGACTCTGTTGGGTGAAATAGAAAAGTTATAAAATTAATAAGTTTCCAGCCAGATGTGGTGACTCATAGGTATAATCCCAGGCCAAGGCAGGTGGATCACTTGAGCTCAGGAGTTCAAGACTAACCTGAACAAAATTGAGACCCTAACTCTACTAAAAAATAGAAAAATTAGCCAGGGGTCATGCAGGCACCTGTAATCCCAGCTACTTGGGAGGCTGAGGCAAAAGGATTGCTTGAGCCCAACAGTTTGAGGTTGCTATGAGCTATAATAATGCCACAGGACTCTACCCAGGGCAACAGAGTGAAACTATCTCAAAAGAAAAAAAAATAATATCTCTCCACTAAAAAGAATAAGGTTAGAAAAAAATATTCTAATGGCTAATGTAGTTAAGTTAGAAAGACCAGGAATTTTGTTTTTGTTGAAATGATAAAATTGCATGAGTAGCAATAATGGTATTGATTGAAACTAAATCTTGGAGAAAAATGCCACCTGGAAAAGGAAAGGCAATGTAATTTGATCTTTGTTATCTCCATCAAAGGCTTCTGCAGTTCACAGTTTGACAGCATTTTATGAGTAGCATAACCATTGCACAAAGCTGTAATTTACTGTAAGAAGAAAACAACCATTAACGAGGCACATCACATAAAGATAATTATGTGAAAGAAAGAAAATGATGAAATCTTTAAAGACTGATTTAAAAAACCACAAAGTTTCAATTTACAAATGGAAAATTCATCATATTGTTTTTATTTCTTTAAAAAAAAAAAAAGAGGTGTGTTTCAGCATAGACATACATCCGAACTGGATCAAATATGTACAATGTATTTTCTGCACCCAAACCCCTGTAGATCTATTTTTCATGGTCTTCTGAGTGAGCATATGCATAATATATTAATAAATATAAATTAGAATTTTAATTCTAGTATATTTATTTACTCTGCTGTATAGAAACTGAGCTCTTATTACTGATTATGAGTCTTGCTTTAGTTGAGAGGAGAACTCTGTTAAATGTGGATTAGAACATTTAAAAATTTCAATTAAAAAAAAAAATTGAAAGCCTAGACATTTCTTGATCTGGTATGAGATAAGTCTTCATAGTATTAAAGCAACTATTATTCACAGACAGCTCCTTCAACTCGTGGTTATTCTGAGCATCTGTTTCTCTTCTCAATTTACCCACCCTCATTAAAAGTGCAAAATTCCCTTGAAATCTTGTGTTTTATCCAAAAAATGATTTAAAATTTAAAGTTATTCCCTTATACAATGTGTTTAACATTTATTTCAGCAAATAATGTTGGGATGACTGGTAGGTGGGTGATCTAGGGTATTTGCCCACCTTGGCAGTTCAGGGAAGCTCATGGTGCTCTTTTCAGAATGAGCCATATCAAGTACTTAGCATGGTGCCGAGGGCATTACTCCATGAATTCTAGCAGTTCACTGATTTCATAAAGTATGTAATTTTAATAAAGTTGATTAGCGTTTCATTTCAAATGGAAGGATGATCAAAACTGATTTCCTTTTTTTCTGTTTTTATACTTTATGAATATTTAGCATGAATTTCTCCTCAATATTAATACAGTGATAAAAATGCACCATCAGTTTTAACAAAGAGACATCCAATTTAATTACTCTATGTTCCAACACTTCTAGTAGAATTAATTTAGACAAATATCAATGATACTTGAAGACAAAGCATAATTCAGTTCAGAGAGACCTTTGGCAGTGACCCTTGATCATTATTTCATTAAATTAAAGCCAATTTTTTTTTTAATTCTATAAAGTTAAGAAATATTCCTGAGAGATAAAATCACCATTTTTGCAAGAGGTGAGTGGTAGTTTAAATAAAGCATTCATAAAATAATTTAAATATCTTCAATATTTATTGTTCTCTATTACCTGAATTTAGTATATTTGTAATATTTATCTAGCCATCTACCTAATGATCTATTCATATGCATATACACATATATACTCCTTCTTAAAAGGAAGTTGGCCATGTTTACTATATCTTTTATTCTCGGTCACCTTGAGCAAGAAGCTTGATTCTTCAATAAAATATAGGAAGAGTCTGCTTAAAGAAGCATAAAGATGTCTTATAAGCCACAATCCTAACATTTACTAGGGGAAGTGAAGAATTTATTTTTCAGCTGAAACTCTGAGGAAAACTTTTAGGTAGTGAGAGGAAGGTATAATTATGTGGTTTGGAGTTTAGCCAGGGTACTGGAATTCATACCTCTTCACTTTCAAGATGTGTCACAGACTCTTTAATTACCCAAAGTGGATCAGGACCTCTGTTTTCTGTCTATCCCATCAAAAAGACAATAACTTTGTTACACATTTTGCTGATGCCCTCTTTGAGTTTTTACTGAGCCCATCTTAAGCTCTCCTATTGAACTTAAAAAAAAAAATCCTGACATCCGTGAATGGCAAGGTGGGGCCATCTTTCATGGCAGGATGACTGCAGGGGTCCATGAGGTTCTTCAGGTCACCACCTACTAGGAGTCAAACTGGCTGGGCTTAATGTTGACTTTAGCTGTTTACTAGCTGTAAAAATCTTTGCATGTGTCAGTTAACCATACCTCAACTTGTGCTCCAGTTTCCTCATCTATAAAACAATCAATCAATATTTATCTTTTTTGTATTACAGAAATGAGATAGTCTTTAAAATTTCGTAGCCTCGTACTTGGAACACAGCCAACAGTGAATGCATATAAGCAGGGTCATTATTTCTAGGGTCTTCTGCAGGATGTAAACCTGACACAGAGTAGACTGTGCCTTGTTGAGAAGCATTAGGAGTCCAGGTAAGAAATAGAAATTACAGTCTGACTATGAAGAGCTTTGTGCATCAGGCTAAGTAAAGATGTTTGTAGGCAAAGGGGAGGGAGCTGTTCTAGAGTTTTAATCAGGGGGAGGACAGGATGACATTTGTGTCTAGAAATGGGACTCTGGTTTCAGGGTGGAAGATGGACTTGGGAGAAGACTGGCAAGTCTCAAATACATTACAAACTTGTCTATCTCCTCAAAGACAGTTGGAACCTAATTTCATCTCAGTTATTGAACTGTCTTGCAATGATTCCAAGTCCTCATTGTCCTTTGAGAGATGGAATAGATCTTTTTGTCTTCATATAAAATAACCCTAAACTTCTATTCTTTTTTTTTTCGTGCATTCCTTTCCCTAAGGCAGGCTATCTGAGCTGTCTGATTCCAAATTTCAACATGCATATTTCTTACTATTTACTCTTCTTGTTATGTCTCAGGGTTGTGAGCAGAGGATTCAGATAGTCAAACTTGTTAGGACTATGTCTAAAACAAGAATAAATTGACCTTAAATTTCGTTTTTGCTTGGCTAATAGTAACTGGGTTTTATTACAGAAATATAACTACCAACTTTCAACTTCTGAAATTTTATAGATATAACACAAGACAAGCTACAGATGAGGAGGGCAAACATAACTAAAACCATGACCCTTGCCAATAACGTGTAAATTTTCATTTGAAAACTCTCAGTAAGAGATGGGAAAAACGAAGCAATGCCACTTACATTTCCATAAATTGAAGACCTCCTCTTACCCAGAGCAACTAGGAATGTCTATTTCCTACCTCTGAGCCACACTCCCTTTCTAGCGACATCTCTTCATCCTGATTTGTAGAATAGAAACAGATAACATCACTTTCTTTTTTTTAGTAGCAAAACACCCATTAATTCCTGAAAATATTCACACTATTGTCTTGGAGGTTAGCACTGAAGTATTATCACATGAAAATATTAGAAAAGTCATGTCATTGAATTAACTGGCATATGGTAAACTATGTGGATTATAAGGCAGGGGATCAACTCTAACTGTGAATCAAGACAGAAATCAACGTTGTCAAGCTCAAGATTGTCCAAATACTGATGATCAAGGTGTAACTCAAGAGGTCAGAGATAAAGTCCAGATGTTTGATCAAGGCTTTGGTGGGACAGAAACAGAGAGACTCACACAGAAGGGGCAAATGAAAACATCTAATATGGTCAGAGTCAGAAATAGAGAAAATATGGCTAGATGGAAGTCCAAGGAAATATTAGGAAACCTGGAGAAAAATACGGGACTGAAGAGATAGGATATGTTCATTTCAGAGAACATATCTGAGGCGGCAGAACCTAGAAAGATGCCCACAAGTGAGGCAGCTTCTAACTCAATCCCACCCCCACCGACTGTCTGTGCTTTCCTGTGGGAGCAGGAACCCATGAGAGTATGACTCCTGTGGACACTCTATTAGTGTGGCCAGCACAGTCAGCCTTGATGCAGAGAGGAAGGCCATAGAGAAGGGCTCGTATTATATGGCTGCGGGAGGTGGTCCCAGAGACAGGGCTGGAGCACCACGAGAAGCCCTGAGTACTTGGGAGGGATTTGGAGTCTGAAAAGCATGAGGAGCAAAGTCCATTTATACATCTTTACAATTTTACCAAAAACCTGTCCCTAGTTCCAGAACTATATTAACTATCTTATTAAGCCTCCATTTATTTGAGCCTCTCATGAAGGAGTCCACTTCCAAGCCTCCTAAATTTTCTCAAAGGACTTCTGAAAAGTCTCAGTGATGAATGTAAATGTCGCCAGTAATAAAAGCGAGGCCATGTTCTGTGAAAGCCTGTACTCGGAAATGGATATTTGGTGTTTTCAACAATCTTGTATAGTTTCTCTCAAGTCATGCATCAATAATGCATTAATAGTGCTTTAGAAGAACTCCAAAATCTGTTACCACTAAAAATAGTTGTCAACCTTGAATAGATGTCTAATTTTGAAAGGAAATGGTTTCACTTTCAAATATGAGACAGCTGTAAAAAATTGTACATATGAACACATTTATGTACAGTACAAATCTTCAAAACACTTCTTAATAGAGAAGAAATATCAATCTTTTCTTTAAAGAATTTATACAATACTTGAGATATAAAATTTGCCTATATAATTTATCTGATCATTTTTGTTTTGAGAGTCTATTATATGTAGCTAGTTATGGAATTATGATTCTGTATACGAGAAATGAAGATGAATTAGCATTATCTGATTCTTTCATTGAAACAATTCTGTGCAACTTACTCTTATTAACTGCCTAATCTTTCACAAGGGAATTGTTCTGCTGGCAAAATAATTTCATACATAACAAACCTCCATCCTCTCCTCTCCTCCTCTTCCTTTCTTTCTTTCATCCTCTTTCTTTTCTCCTTCCTTTGTTCTATTTCCCTCCCTCTCTTCCTCTCTTTCTCTCTCTCTCTAATACCACCAGAAATGTCATCAATACTATCCAGCAAAGAACCAGTGGAGAACAAATAAAAAATCACTCATTCAATAACTATCCCTATGCTTACAATGATGTGAGGTGCTGTAATAGGTGACGATAACTGTGGCCGGAACACAGACTCTGCCATCACTATTTATAGGCTAGTGTGCGTCCAGACAAGAAGAGAGGACAGCCTGGGGTGAGAAAGACTTCCCCTAGAAAGCAGGATCTAAACGGAGACCTGTGAATGAATAGGATTCACTGCTTTGTGTTTAAAGGAGGGAGGTTCTGGGCATAGAGAATATGTATAAAAATCCAGAAGCAAGAACAAGCCTGGGGAGAATATTTGAATTATCTCAGAGTGGTGTGGGGATGGTCTGTATGTGGTACAGTGGTGAGGTATAAAGTGGAGTGGTTTTCTAATAAACTTTATGGAGTTTGAGCTTTAGCCCAAAATAAAAATAAAAAATAAAATGAGAAATGCTCCTGAATACACATACTGAATTATGTCCATGGTACCTAACTCTCCGGGATACCTCTTAATCTCTGTTTTTAGGTGAATCCTTGTGAAAACCAAGACTAACTTAGGAGCAAAATAGGAGCAATTGCCCAATTCATAGACAAAAACATGGGAGACACTGTTTTAAAATTTGTTTTTTCTACCAATAGCTAAAATTTTATAATGCTCATTTTGGAATTATAATATAAGCTGTTTAAATTCTGAATTATATAATATTTGAGATTACATGAAAGTCCCGCAGGCAGGCATTCTGGAAACCCTTAAGATCTCTGTGCATACCTTAGACATTGATGCCAGAAGAAACTTCCTGATTAAAGGAAAGCAGGCCACCAGGAACGGGAAGTGAGGAGCCTGCACGAGGTGTGTGAGTTTGCACAGACACATCTGCCTAGAGCTTTCAAGCAACTGGGATTATGCAAAGATTAAATAATGATTTTTTTTCCTATTTGCTTTCAATTAAATCTCCACAGAAATCTGTGTTTTTATAGCATTGTCTTATGTAGTAACATTTGAATATGCCAAAATGTAGAGAAAATAATGTCCAGTGCGCTGTGGAAATCAGTTTTGAGTGATGGTTTTTAGGCTTTTGGGAGTATATGAAGTATTTTGAAAAATCATTGAATCTTGACCCTTGACTTCCAAATATGCACATATAAAAATGTAATTATATACACAAGAAATTCGGCCTAGAGTTTCAGAAGACTCAGGGATTCCCATGGTTCATCCATGGACTCAGACAAATAATAGTAACCTTGGTTGAATATATAGTATTTCCCAAACAATCAGCTGAGCACTTTATATAACTTACCTTATTTATTGAATCCTCATAATTGTATGATAGAGTCACTATTATCCCCATTTTAAAGATGAACAAATTGAGGCTCAGAGGGGTTAAGTAACGTGTTCGTGGTTGCACAGATAGAAAAATGGGACCATCATTAAAATCCAGGCAGCCTGTCTCCATAGCCCCAGCTTGTAATCACTTCTCAGAGCACAAGTCGCATTTGCAGTAGAAAGATACAGAATAATATGGAAATACAATTACAATCAGAGCTGAGAGATACAGTTTTCATTCTAGTTGTACTCTTCACCATCAAAATAAGATAAAATAAACATTTAAAATCATTAAAAAAGAAAATGTCTAGAAGGTAAAGAATCCCCAAATCACCCATAACCAGTGACTCAAGTGTACCTGTTAACATTGCAAAGTTTATTGAGTAACCATATCTTGATTGTGTAGAGTAGAATATAGGCTTAGAGTGACAAGTAATTAGTTCAAAATTACTTACATAGTCGATGATTATGCAGTAAATCTGGAAATTGCAATTGAATGGTTTTCAATGAAACTCATGCTCTTAATCCATTTGCTATATTTTCTTACACTTTTCCAGGTGTTTATTTCTAGGCGCCCATAAATGGGCATTTTAAAAATAGAACATACTGGACATTATACTTTTATAATCTGCCCTTTTACTCAGTGATATGTTGAAAACATTCATCCATGCAAACAAATATATTTGGCACAAATAAATTCCTACAAACTACTCTTTAATGGCTAGCTAGTATTCCAACAAATGGATCATCATGACTTATGGACTATCTTAAACTTAAATATTTCTGTTGGTTACAATTTTTCACCAATCACTTACTTATAGATAAAATTCTTACTCCTTCTTTCGTTAAATGGGGATAATAGCACGGTTCCTCCTATCATAGGGTTAGTATGACGATTGAATCAAATAATAATTAAGATTAAGTCTGATGAGAGAAAATAGTTTCTTACTATTATTTCTCCATTGGGAAAGGAAATAAGCTTTGGCAGCAGGAAAATAAAATCATCATTTTGTGCACACAAAGGAAACAATTACATTGGGAAATTTCTTTACTATTTTAATCACTCAACCAACTGTGAATTCTACGCTTTACTGTAAAAAATAAAGATATGTGTGAAATTATAATTTTGTTTAAAAATAAGATAGATTGCTAAAACACTAACAAAGGGATTTATTTTTTAATAAAAGGTAATAGATTCGTTTGTACTGCAAGGAGGTTTTGTTCTGGGTCTAGTTGCCTGTTGCACAAACATCCGATTATTGAGACAATGGAGAGTGCCAAAGAAGAAAGAAATTTTTAATAATATAGACATCTTGTCAGAAGACACTGCCTCAACTCCAACTCTCAGACTGATAGAGATCATGGGGTTTTTTAAGAAGGGGTCATATGCCTTGGAGCAGGTCAAGGAAAATAGTGAGTTCTGGCCCAGCACCTTCAGACTCTCAATTCCTTTGTCTTGCAGAAAATCCATCATTTCTGGGAAACAACTGAAAAGTGACTAGCTAAGGAAGAAGATTATAAAAAACCCATAGGGGCCATTGAAATTTGTTCTTGGAGCCAATTAAAGATTGTGAGATTGTTAACCATGAGAGCCGCTTGGACAGGAGGGCAGGGAGCGTGAGAATAAAGGAGTGGTCACTTTATTGTGCAAATAACAATGGAGCAATCAATGGCTCTGTGACTATTTTGTTTTGACTTACATCTTAGGAGTGACATAAATTACATGACCAAAACTGATTTTGTACTTTACTTATAATATGCTTCCTTCTTGAATGTAGTTGCATGCCAGTGTTGGTGCTGTCAGGAAGTAATATTGTGAGTACAGTGTAACATGAGGGATGTTTGTCTCTGGGAAGGGAGGACCTATAAAAGTCTAATAGAGACATGATCAAAGTGGCTAAGGCGCCAGCCCTGTACACCCAAGGTGGCGGGTTCAAATCCAGCCCAGGCCCGCTAAACAACAATGATGGCTGCAACCAAAAAATAGCCGGGCGTTGTGGTAGGTGCCTGTGGTCCCAGCTACTTGGGAGGTCGGAGGCAGGAGACTCGCTTGAGCCCAGGAGTTGGAGGTTGCTGTGAGCTGAGATGCCACGGCACTCTACCTAGGGGGACAGCTTGAGGCTCCTGTCTCAAAAAAAAAAAAAAAAAAAGAGACATGATCAGATTTTTCTTTGAGTTGAATGTACTATTGCAGTGCTCTGCATTTCATTTGAAAATTGGCAGGAAATATATTTATGTCCCCTGAAAATGGAGTTGCAAATGCACCAAAATATTGATTATTTAAGTGGAAATCTTGAAATTTGTTTTCAAATTTTTGTATGAGATTAAAAAGCAAGGCTGCGTATTTTTCACTGTTCACAGAACTTTGTTGAGCCAATGTGTCAAAATACCTATAATTGTTTGCCTTCATTTGAGCTTGCCATAATTTCAGTTTCATTCAGAATGTCGCTGTGGTTTGAAACATTGTATTGATACATTGGTTTTCACCCTGAAGACAAAAGTTAATTAATTAAAAATTCTAAATCTCTAAGCCAGTTTTCATCCTCAAGTTCTGGCACAAATTTGGTTTTTGATACCACAAGTGACTTGACAACTTGTTGCAGATCGTAAAATCTCTCTAACATTTGGCCCCAATTCAGCCATGTCACTTCCAAAAAGTAAACGAGGTTGTCATAGTCTGCATCAATACTTTTAAGGAATTCCTGGAATTGACAATGATTCAAACCCTTGGCCCTTATGAAATTCAGGGGACTGACGGTGATTTGCATGACTTTCTCCATTTTCAAAGCTTTTGCACATAGATTTTCTTGATGTACTGTGCAATGACACTTCATCAAATGAGATTTGGGGCAATAATTGCATCATCTTCTATTAATTTCATAAGTCCCTCTTTTTCACTTACCATTTCTGGGGCACCATCAGCAGCCTTACCAGATACGTTGACAACGGACAAAGAAAATCACCTTAACACATTTTTTACTTCTCTGTATAAGTCTCTTAATTTAGTTGTGTCTTTTAATGGCACTAAAGAAGCCATTTCTTCAGTGACATTATAGTCATCATCAGTCCCTCTAATACAAATGGCACGTTGAACCATATCTGTAGCATCAGTGCTGCTGTCCAGCCCTTGTCAAAGCATGAAATTTTACATCAGCAGGTTTACTATCTAACCCTTTTTGGGTAGATTTTCCAATTTCTTCAGTTTGCCTGTCTATCATCTGGTGAGTCAAACTGATTTTAGAAAATCCCCCCTTTTATTTAGGGCAAATTATATCTGCCATGCTTTCCATACAATGCTTAATAAACTCACCAGCAGTAAATGGTTTTGATTCTTTGCTGTTTAATACGCAAAGATATAACTAGCTTTTACAATAGAATCCATCTGAGTTGTACCTTTTAAAAAAAGTTTTTGTTCCAGAGACAGACTTTTTTTAGTTTTGCTGTTTTGTCCTATGACACAATCCTTCGTATGCATTGAATTTGGCAGCATGTTTTTGTGTATAATGCCTTTCAAAGTACAGTCTTTGAAAGCTTGTACAAATTCCCTACAAATTAAGCAGACTGCCTTAGAATTTGACTTGATGAAAAGTAGTCATCTGTCCACTTTTTGTTGAACAATCTTCTTTCTTCCATAATTTTTTCTTTTGGGGGGGTCCTATTTTTTATTAAGAGATTATAGAAGCCATGCTGGAATTAAAAAATAATAGATAACAAACTATATTTACTTTTACTATGAAAGTTGATTGACAGGAAAATAGAAAGCAAGGCTTTGGCCCTTCCACATCCCGGCTGTCTGCTTCTTTCATTCGACTTAGTAAAGTCCTATAGGCTAGAAATTTTGTGTAATTTATCTTCCTATCCTCCATACAACATTATAACCACTGGCTGAATGAAGAAAAGACTGCATAAGGAACTCAGTTACCATTTGGTATCCAAAACATTCAAAATGGCAGCATTATCAATGTCCATTAGATGCAGTTACCTCTGCGATTGTGGGTCTTCAATTATACTTTACACTTCTTTTTGACTACTAGATGCTGTCAGAGAAAATGAGTTTACCTTTCAAATTATTTTTTCCATTGTTGGAAGTCATGAAATGAAAGATTTGTTCTCACAGGAGGAAAAAATAAATTCCTGAATTGAGTTGAAAATTATGTGATGGGGGCTCAGTATTAGCCAGGTTTCAATGAGCAACAACAGGCCTTTACCAATATCCTGGATTCTGGGTGTGTAACTGGGAGAACAAATATATGTGCTCCATGAACTCGCATGGTGTGCAGTTAATAAACCCAGCGTCTTGGGCTTGCTTTGATTGAAAGTTTTCATCAGCAGTTTGCTTTGGGGTGCTTGAATAAAGCTGTACTATTTCTTGGGACAGCAAATAAATGGCCCCCTAATTACTGCTCATAGCGGGTGACCACTGGTTTCTTTAACGATTTTTTTTCAGGTAATCTTGAATCAGTGAAGTCAGGTCCATGTACTAACATCATCCACCGGGTCTGATCCTCTTTCCTCTTAGACCATTTGTAGGTGGAGTCTGTGATGCAGAAGGTTCTCTTTCCTTCTCATTCTTCACTTTTGACTTATGTGAACTTACCCACTTTTATGACTCCAGTTCCTAGAGTATTTAATAGGCTTAATCTTCCCCAGATTATATCTCCACCCTTAGCTTTCCCTCCATGTTCCAAATACACATCTGTGTCTACCTCTATATCTGTACATCTAATGGTATTTACATAGATCTCCATTGCTAGCAGAACTGGTGACTCGTCCCACAAATCCTGCCTTCCCTCCAGCTTTCTCAGCAGGATGGTGCCACTATCCACACAGTAGCTCAACGAGGAGATTGAAAGTCATCTTCATTTTGATGTTTCCCTGCGATTTCCCCTTGCCCTGCAATAATCCAATCGCCTACTTCTTTGTGTTTTATATTAAATAAGTCTTCATCTATTTCTCTCCATACCTCGGTACCATCCCTAGTCCAGCAGTCAGCAACTGGACCGCTCCATTAGATGCTGGCTAGCTTTGCCGCCCAGCTAGGCCTACCTCCAATCTGATCCACCCCACCATTGTCAGAGTAGTCATTAAAAATAAAAATCCCACTCTCAGCTCTTTATATGTTCTCACTAATTCAATTCTTAGCACTTTTTGCAGTAAGTAATATTATTATCCCCATTTACTTATTGAGACACCGAGAAGCAGACAGGGTAAGTGATTTCCTCCAGGTCCCACCATTAATGTGCAGTGACAGACACATGAACCTGAGCAGTCTGGCTCCAGCATCTACCTTCAAAAACAATTCAGTGGCTTCTCCTTCCCCCTAAGAAAAGGTAGAAAATTAGTGACATATTCCCTGAGGCACTCCATCTGTCCCCTGATTAGTTAGTTCTTCAGCCTTTTCAAGTCTCACTCTCTCAAGTCCCTCTTTTCCAGTTTTACTGACTTTGTATCAGCTCCTGAATATGCCATTCTGTGTCCCAGACCAGGGCTGTTGCTCCTGTTAACTTCTCTGCCTGGTGTGCTTGGTCCTACCATCTCATCTCCCGGAGCAGGACGCCCCATGTTTTTACAGGACCCAGACTCATCTTTCACACCAGCTGCCAACTTTGAATTCACCTGTGACATGCTTGTCTCCCTGCTGACTCTGTACACTAAGCTCCGGGGGGCTGGGACATTGTCATTCATACTTTCTGCCTGCTGAAATTTCCAAAGTTTAGTAAAAAGGTCTATCAAAAAAAAATCAATGGTTAGAAAACAAACAATTCATTTCTTTCTTTATTCACAGGAATTTATTGAGTGCTTGCCACGTGCAAGGTGACACGCTATGTGCTAAGGATTCAGTGGAGTAAAACAGATGTCTTGGCAGAAAATATACAAAAATACACAAGGTAAGCCCAGAGCATCTTGTGATACCAGAAAATAAGGATGTATTAAAAAATAAAAGGATGAGGACAAGTCAGAGAACACAGGAGTGAACTTGGAAGAGCCCTCCATGGCCAAAGCAGTAACAATTGTAGTAACAATATAATTAACACAGTATTGGATGCCTAGCCCAAAATGTAAAATAAATACTTATTAGTTCCTATGATTGATTAAGTGAGAAGATGGATGAGAAGAGACATGTCTTCCTTACAGAATTTCAAGTAATATGTGTAGCTACTACCTCCCCCAGGAGCCGGAGCTTAGTCACTCCCACCTCACCCTCTTGAGTATGAGTTGGACTTAGTGAATCACTTTAAGAATAGATCATGGAAAGGGAAAAACGTGTTTGGGCTGCTGTAACAAGTTACCCTAGACTGACTGTATTAAAAAAACCGACATTTATTTCTCATAGTTCTTGAGGCTGGAAGTCTGAGATCGTGGTGTTAGCATGGTCAGGGTCCTCTTCTGGACTACAGACTCTGGGGCAGAATAAGGCCCAGAGGGCTCTCTGAGATCTCTTTTATAAGGGCACTAATTCCATTCATGAAGGGTCCATCCTCATGTCCTAATCACTTCCAGAAGGCCCACCTTTTCATATTGTCACACTGGGTGTTGGGATATCAACATATGAATTTGGGGGGAGGGACACATTTAGTCCTTACCACCCTCTAATATAGTGTTGTGACAAGGGCACATTACTTATGATATACTCACCTCGAAACTCTAAACCCCACTTTGATTTGACAAAATGAATGACCAATCCACACTGAAGGATATGCTACAAAACACCTCCCTAGTACTCTTCCAAATGGTCAAAGTCATTAAAAACAAGGAAAGTGTGAGAAGCTCTGAGATCCAAGAGAAGCCTAAGGAGACCTGACTCAATGCAATGCGGTAGTCGTCTGACTCACTGAAACAGAAAAATGGGCTTTAGGGAAAAACTAGTGAAATCAAATAAAGTGTGGAGTTTAGTTAACAGTAATGAGCAAATATTGATTCCTTGGTTGTAACAAATGTCTATAGTAATGTACGAGGTTAACAAAGGCAGAAACTGAATGAAGGGTATACAGGAACTCTTTGTACCACTACTGTATTTTCAACTTTTCTGTAGGTCTAAAACTATTGTAAAATAGTTTATGGACATTTTTTTAAGTCAGTGCTACTTGATAGTTTATGTAAAGGTGTTTATAATCCCTTGACTGAGAGCAGGCAAGAACAGCTAAAACAAGGCTTGGTACACAGTAAGCGGCAAACAATCTCTATTGAATAAACTTAATAACTATAAAATATTTATATATAATATAAGTTATTTATTTGCAATTAAAAAGAGTTTTAAACATCTTTAAACGTCGAGGTTATAGGAGAAATGACTCAAAGGAGGGAAAAAAACAATGTTTCATTTACTAAAAGTTTCCAAGAGATATTCAAACCAGGGATAATTTAAGGCAAGTAGCTGAGGAGGTGGCATATGCAATCAGTTAGCAAGCTGCCCAGCCGAACGGAACATTGCTGGGAGGGAAAATGGAGAGGATCAGATTAAAAGTAGGTATGTTTTCTTTTTGTGAACTTTACGAATCGATACCATTTTCTCCTTTGCCTCTTGTTTGTTGTGGTGAGCTCTATTCTTCTTATTTCCCTTTGTTTTCTTTATCTATGTATGAACGTGGATATGTGTATGTATACACACACGTATGTACACACACATATGTACACACACATGCACATATATACATACATGCACACACACATATACACACACATATGCACACACATATGTACACACACATATATGTAGACACACATGCACATATATACATATACATACATGCACACATACACACATATACACATACATACATGCACACACATATAAACACACATACATGCACACATACACATATATACACACATTTTTACTTACACTCATATATATGTTTGTATATGTATGAGTGTATATATATGTACACATACATACACACGCACATATATATACACATATATATGTACACACATACATACATATACACATGCATACTTGAACACACATATATACACATAAATATGTACACACATACACACGCATATATACACACATACATACACACATATACACACATACACATACATACATACACACACAGGCACATGCACACACATATATATCCATACACTCATACACATACATACACATATAGAAATATACATAACTATATTATTGGTGATCTTTCTCACATTTCATTTTTCTTCTTCCCTATCTTTATCTTCCTTGTTTCCTTTCCCTCTTTTATGACCTGGAGCCCCAGGCCGAAGTTTGCTTCACTTTCCTGTGAACTTCTCAGCCTCTTGTCTTCTGCTCACGTGTACCCGACTGGGACCTTCCAACTGTGTATTAACATTTTCTTTGGGGACATTCGCTTGCCTCTGTGAGCTACTTGGTGATTCACTCTTCGCGTGCCCGTCTGTATCTGAAAACAGATGCAGCTCAGCAGGCTTGTTAATGCACAAATCTGGAAAATATTGTAGACTTCAATGGCAGAACTTATTTTCTATGAGTAAAGTGATATAACTTGTCCCCATTTAAAATATATGAGAGCAGAATTATGTAGGAAAAAAATTACCCTGCCAAAATTTTTATCCTTTGCTTTGGAATGCATTTTTTTAAGCCTTCATCAGTTTTCATATAGTTTTATTGCCCAAGGAATCAGAAACTTGGTTTCTGGTTTCCTACCTGGGAGACTCTAGACAAGTCATATAATCCTTTAAATCTCCACATGCCTAGTAAAGTAGAAACAATCTGTAATACCTAACAGGGCCAAAGAGAAAGTCCATCCCAGTTACAGCTACATGGCCCTTCCAGTTATAAAATCTGTGATTCTATTTTGAATTAACTGTATCTGAGGGGCAGCTTCTATGAATATTTCACTTTGTAAATCCATGAAGAAAAATATAAGATATAATCTTTGCCAGGAATTTCCATTTGGTTTGGTATGTAAGGCACTCATACATAACACAGATAAAAACATTGTGATGAAGTATATGCTCGAATGTGTCAATTGTGCAGATAGTAAGAGTGATGAGATTTGGAGAGATTGGAGATCCTTGAAGGCTGGATTGGTTTCTGAGAATCTTCTAGAGATTGGGAAATCAGCGTGGGAAAAAAGCAAAAATAATATAAATTTTGCTCTCAGGAAGAATTTAATTCACATATTAGCTCTTTCACATAGTGGCTGTGTGACCTTGGAGAGTTACACTTCCCTTACCTTGACAGACATGGTGATAAAATCTTACTTTGTAGGATTTTCACAAAGGTTAGTTAAGAAGTCCTGTGACTGACTAAGAGATTGTTTAATAAGAGAAGTGATAAATGTGCTGTTTTATTGGAAGTGGAGGATGAAAGGGGAAATTAAAGATACTACAGAGTAGTGTAGATGCTTCTAATGAAAATACTGAATCTTAGCGAAGCATTCACTTCATAGGAAGGAGATAAATTTGGTCTTGACCACGGGTAGTTTTAGGAGATAATCATTATCCTAGGGTGAGTTTGTCCTGAAGAGAGCCAGCAAGATAATTCTGGCTTAGAAATAAGCGAAATTTTCACTTAATCTGAATTTATTTGAAATGAAACAAATATACTTAATAGCATTTTCATTTATAAACCAAAAACTGGATCTAGCACATATTTCTGACTGAGCATTTGTAATCTTTTCCCTGTTTTTATGGTACCTTGACATCTGACAGGTTTCAGATCCTTACTGAATAAGAGACCAACAGCTGAAAAAATAAATGTTATGATGAGTTGTGCACACAGAGTTACAGAAGCAGGGAGGAAGAAGAAGTAGCAAATGCCACTTGAGAAAAGTAAAGGAAGACCTCACAGAGGAGGTGCCAGAAAGGGTTGGGTCTACAGTGCATTCCAGGAAACCTGACTCAGGACCCCCCAGGCTGCATTCCATTAAGATAACTTCTGTTTCCATTTGACATACACAGCATTCCCTTGTACCTGCATACGTGGTACCCTTGACATTTGCAAGGAAATTTTTTGCAACATTCCAGAATCTTGAAAGTCACAAATACTAATTAAGAGGTAGAGGCTAAACAAACAGTCAAGGCTTACTCACTGGCTGAGTGCTTGCTTCTCCACATGAGCCTTATAGCAGCACAGAGAGATGGGTCCAACCCCCAAAGGCTGAAAGTGCAGGTGCCACAACTCTAGCACACCTTAGAGAAGGCCCTTTCAGCATGGTAGCAGGATTATTCCACTTCCCCAGAGAGGAATGATGCTCTAGGCTAGAGAGCGAAAGAGTCATGTCTGGTTCCCCAGGATAATGACTAAGGGCCTGGTGGAGGCGTCTGCTGCACATTCGGTAACTTGGTAGACACTGTAGAAAGTAAAGGGAAGGGGGATTGGTGTTCGGCCTCCAGTGACATGACCTGATAGTTACCATGGGCTGAAATGGATTTCTTTCAGCTGGAAAGGATGAATGGCACAGTGCTGAGAGTGTCACGGATACATCAGCATTCACTTGTCATCAGGCAACCCTATGAGTGAGGCACCATTATTTCCCCATTGCCAATACGGGGAAACTGGGCTTGGAGAAGTGAGCATTGTACTCAAGACCACACAAACTGGGAAGTGATAGAAGGGGGTTAGCCCGGGACCACCTAACATCAAGACCCTCTGCTCTGACCTTTTTAATACTTCTTTCTCAGTTAAAGATAGGGGAGTATTAGTGCAGTTTATGCAGAGAGAGAAAAGACTGGTACTCTTCAGGACTTGCAACTGGCTGGAGGTGTGATCTTGTACCAAGGCCATTGCCATGTTTAACTCCTGACAGCTCAGGAAATTAAGGCAGGGGCTGTCATTCTCCAAACATTGTTAGGAATCTGTTTTCTGTCTTTCACAGGTTGATGTGGCCCATGACAGGAATTACATGTCAGGAATGAATATACATTACTAGAAATAGATTACATCAGGAAGCCAGATTTATAGGGTTTAAATAGAAGAGAACTGGAAGGAAGACACAGCAGTCTAATCTGCGGTTGAATCATGCACCATAATTAAGCCTCCTCATTTCCTACTCTTTCCTTCTTCATTCTGCAAATGTCTCCATCTGTGACTCATCTTTTTTTACAGCAACATTACTCCCTCATATTTCTTTTTCTTGTCTTGCTATTTTCTCCATCAATTCTGTCTTTTATTTTTTTTTTTTAGGAAGACCACATTGATTACTGAAATCATCAAAGAGAAAGGTAGAAAAGACAATTCTTAAAGGCCTATTAAGAATTCATATTATACAAGTGAAGTCCCTTAGTAAAACCAGACGTTAAGTTATAATTTAGGAACTGATGTTAGTGAGAACGTTATATACACAATTTACTGCAAGATGTGGATGAGCCTAATTTTTGATGGGAGCATTGTTAGGTTCTGGAGCTATCAAAATAAAAAAGGCACAAACTAGTTCTTATGGGAATTAATAGTTTAATGGGTAAGCATAAGGCAAAAAGATGTTGTCAACCCAATGGTATTATCATAAAGACATATTGTGTTACTACAGAAACTCTTCATCCAGCTCCAGGAAGTTTTCTGAAGGAAACAAATGAAATCTGAGCTCACTCTTTAAAGATCTTTAAAGATTAGGATTAATTAGGAGAAGGCAGAGGGGTAAGAGAAGGGGTATTTCAGGTCCAGAGGACCCAGTGCATGAGCAAATCACAGAGGCATGGAACCATCAGGCATGTTTGGGGAATTATAAACAGTGCAGTAATTCTGGAAGGCCAAGGTGTAGGTGGTAAGAGGCAGGAGCAAGACTGGGGGAGGCAGTCAGGACACATGAGAGAGGACCTTTATGTGTGTTAAGAAGCATGCACTTCTTGAGGTGTGGGCTGTAGGAGTGGCCCCGAAGGACTTCAGAGAATTCACACGATCACATCATATTTTAGACTGATCCCCTTTCTGGCAATGAGGAGAGATTGAAGAGTAGACGATCAGTAGAAGAGCCTGGGATGTTCTTGCAGAGAGATGTGATGGGACCTGCACTGGGCCACCCTAGTGTGAATGAAGGAGGCACAAAGCTGTCAGCACTTGGCATAGAGATCATGGGAGCAATACATCTTCTGGAGGCTTTTCTACAATTGTTGTTTAGGAACAGCAAAGGTTACCATAACAGGAATGCCAAAACCCTACAAACCCATGGGTATTGAAGACCCATGTTGAATCCCAGTTCTGCCCTTTCTTCCTTTGCTTTGCTTCTCTGTCTTGCAGTAACTTCTAGAATCCTCTTGCTCTTTTAGGGGGACTTTTCCTCTTTCTTCCCTTTGTCGTGAGTTTAAGGCTTCTTGGCTCCTACTCAAAAGACAGATATACCTTTCCTTATTAGCACCTACCATGATTGGAATTAATAATGCCACCTTTTCTACTAATTGCTACTCTTGGCAAATATCAGACATCAACTTTGCTGAACTGAAACATTAAAAGGTATAAGGGAGAGAGAGGTGGATGATACTGATGTTGAAATCAGAAGGAAAACTGGCCGGAAGGCTGGGGCAAGGCAGCTGCAAGGACCAGACCATGCCAGGGGTTCTGCCTGTTAAAAACCTCACCACTGAGATGGCTGGATTCAGAACTCCATTGATAACATTATTGAAGAGTTTCTAATGGCTTCTGAACTGTTACTCTCAAAGCTCAAATTCCTGGGAAAGAACTTGTGTGGTATTGGCTGTTGGTAAATGGGAAAGGAAGGTTATTTCCCATTAACTTCCACCAGTGGGAAGGTGGGAAGTGCGGCCCTCTCTTCATCTCTAACTCTTTGGAGTTTCCTGTAAAATGGGCAGGCATCTGAATTCTGAATTTCATGTTTCTATTTCCCCCTATATGCACAAATGCAGCTGTCTGACCTTCCAGGCGGGTGGAGAATGTCTCATTCTGATTCACTGTTACATCCTCAACACCAGACTAAGTTAATACTACTCAAAAGTCAGTAGTCAGTGCTCAGCATATATTTCTTGAATGAGTAAATAAAAAAGGCACTTTGCCCCTAGTCAATATAGGATTTAAGTAAATCTATGTCACCTGACCCTTACCTATTGCTCCTGCCTGCCTTCTGAAGCAATCTCTGGAATTGCTCCCAATCCCCTGCGTATTTCATGGGGTTTATCAAGGACCCACTTCTGAACCTCAAATGTTAACAGAGATACCATGAATCACATTGTCCATACTGACACTTTTCCCTGCCTGAACACTGATCAGAGCAATGCCAGCAGCATCCCTATAGTCAGCTGACCTGAGCAGACATGGTGAGACAGCTCTGGGGCCTCCACTGCACAAAAGGCTCTGTCGATATTTGCTTTCAAAAGGCAGAGAGGAGTGTGAGTTTCTAATAGGATCTATAGGGGTGGACCTCGTACAACTTCAGAGATATTTGGTAATTCAGCCAGTTGTTTTCTCTGACCAACAACAATATTGAAATTCTGGAGAACTCTAGTAATGCTTTAAAATGGATTAACTATTTTTTGACTTCTGGTTGTCTTAAGGAAGGTGATGGAACACATAACAATGACGTAAAATGCCAGTATTTTAGGACAGTGAAAACTTAAAGTCATTTTATACAATATTCAAACATTGTCATTCCACAAATGGTGCTGTAAGTTAGAAAATGTCAACGTAAAGTCAGCTGTTGAATGCTAATGACCTGTCTTCAGAAATCACTCTCCTTCCATAGGATTCCTTAACCTAAAGGGCTTTGAAAACCACTCAAAGATTCTGCTGATGGCCACCGTTTCCTGATTAATCTCATCTTACAACATGGGCTTGCTACATTTTACTACCTAGGCTGTGTTTTAAAGTCCTTGTAACTTTGGTTATTGGTAGTTGCTTGTTTGAACTGGGATTCATAATTCTCCCTGCTGAGAATGAAATTTGTTCTCAGAATAAAGCACATTTGACTCTTTCTAAGCTGCCAAAATGTGAAGTCTTGTGGTTAGGCATTTTGGAAAACTGGCAGGTTTTGTTTACATATTGTGGTCTTCCTCCAAATTTATCCCACATCCCACACCCCACAAGTCTAGGACCCCTTCCAATGTAATTGCTGTGGGACAAGTGCAAGGCGAAGGCTTCCGCAGTCACCCTTCCATCTCTGAATCAGACACTGCCAGTGCCAGAAGAGCTTCCCCTGCTTAAGAAAAAAAGAAAAAATGCTGACCTACAGAAATACCTGAATCTAATTTGCTGTACAAATGGAAACCTTTTCTTCTCTAGATCGAATATGCAGAAAATTTTTTTTCAGTGTTTATAATTTAACAATTGCTTAGAGCCTTTCATCTGAAAGCAATTTATGTATGTTGGGCCCAATTACCTTAACCTGCTTAAAGCTTACCAGTACTTTTCCTCTCAGACCTTGGGGTGTTAGTGTTTTTGGATAGAGCCTTTTTACCAATAGCAAATCTTAAACCTAATCGTAGAAATGCTTTATGGGTTAAAATGCAGGAAGACCCTCTAGTCCAGGAATGAATAATATCTTGCAAAGATAGTGTTTCTGTATATTCTCCTTACAAGGATTAAAGCTTCTGGCTTGGAGCTAAATTTACCCATTCCATGTAATATTTAGTCATGAGAGCTGTTGAGTCATGAACCCACACTCATTTTCTGTTAACATCATTTGGGAAGAAAGCAATGTGGCCCATCTGCGGCAAATATGTTATCGTAATCTGGTGCCATCTACTAGTCTAGGGCCATCCACTCTGGCCATTTGTACGGCTCACTGTCAATTCATTCACAAAATACTCATTGTTTGATCCGTGTCAGGCTCTATGGTAGATATTGCAAAGAAAATGATGAAAAGGTAAGACACGTTTCTGTCAGAGATTTTAGAGCTCTGAAGGAGATAACATTTGCAAATAGCTAATTATAATCCTGAGATAAACATATATGTGAAAAGAATTCTGTCTTAGGAGGAGCACCTGACTGAAATGCAGGACACAAAGGAAGGCTTCCCAAAGAAGGGAGCGCTAAGGTGCGGCATGAGGAATTGGGGTCAGAGGAAAAGGAGGGGAGAGGGGTGAGGGGGAGGAAGAAGCATGTTGGAAAGCCCAGAAGTCAGGTGTTTGGTGTTTGAGGAGCTGGAAAAGTTTCACTTTGCTGACGGGTAGAGCGTAAGGTTGCAGGGGTAAAAGACGCTGCTGAGAGGTAAGGACAATCCAGCTCATTAGGACTTTACAAACCCTGAGACAGTCTGGATATTTTCCTAAATCAAGTAGGGAGCCTCAGAAGGGATTGTATATAGAGGAACGGTAGGAATAGATTTGATTTTCAGAATGATTATTTTGGCTAGGGAGTGGGGAGTGGATTGGATGGGAATGGGGTTGGGGCCTTGGCTGTTGGGAAGCAAAAGGATGTCGCTTATTCTGAATGATGGTAGAGACCATGGAGCTCAAGAGAACTTGAACTGATCTAGAGGGAATCAGTTGGGTGGATCTGTTGCAGGGACTGACTGGGTAGGGGACAAACGGGGGTCAAAGATAAGGAGAGGTTTGGCTTAGTGGTTTCTCTACTGTTGTGGATACAACACCATGGGCCCAACTTTCATGAATTTTCCCTGGGAATTAGTTTCAGGGCATCTAGTTGAGGGGAGCCATCTGCATATCCAGCACTCTCGTGCGAGTACCCAAAGATACTTAGGTCTTGTTACATTATGTTAAACAGTAAATTAACAGAGAACTAAAATACACCACATAAATTATACAAAACATGAACAATCTAAATGGCATAAGCACTGGAAAATTCCATGTGACTAATTCCGCGAATACACTTACCTCATGCGCAAACATTGACTTTCTGTGAGAAAGTAACAGAGTAGAGGTCTGTGTTCAGAGCTGTGTTACCTCAGCGAGTTCCGACCATGTTGGATCTTGTGGCAATGTCGCTGCCTCTCCTCTGCCCTATCCAGTGCACACTCATGTCCTCCCCTGCTCCAATGAGAGCAGCCCAGCTTTTCCTGTTTTGTACAAGGGGTATCTGCAGAACATCCCACTTGATAAAGGTAACCAAAAAAGAAAAAAAAAATCAAAGGAAAAAATGTAGAAGTCACTACCCTTTGTGTCCTTGGTGACTGTGTCCTCCAGCTCCCAGAGTTGGGAGCCATGGGCATCGCATCTCTCAAGCTGCAATTTCTCCATTCACAGATAAGGCCATGATTTTCCCTCCCATGTCCCAGGATTGTTTAGCTGACCAAATGAGGTTATTTGTGTGAAACTACATTTTAAAAATCAACTTTATGGAAGTATAATTTCTGCCCCTCAAACTGAACCCATTTCAAGAGCACAGTTTCATGAGTTCTAACAAAGTCTGCCCCTGTGACACCATCGCCACTGTCAAGGTAGGGGATGTTTTCATCACTCCAAGAGATTTTTCCTACACCTTTGCAGTTCACTCCTCCTCATGCCCTTCCTCCTCCCCTTACCATCCAGAAAGCATCCATCTAATTTCTCTCACTAGAGATTAGTTTGTGTTTTCCAGAATTTTCTATAAATGAGATCATACTTCATATACTATTTGCGTCTGGCTTCTTTTATGCAGCACCACGATTTTGAAATTGATTCATTTGTGTAACAGCGATGTACTTATTTTTATTGCTAAGTATCATTCCACCATATGGAGGTACATTTTATCCATTCACCTGTTCATGGACATTTAGATTATTCCCTATTTTGGCTATTATGAATGTATTATAGGTGCTATGAATATGCATGCACATGTTTTTGTGCAGACTTAAAGCTCCGCTTGAACTGCAAAATGAAATCTAAATAGAAACTTTTATTATTCAAATGTTAAAATCATTCTGGCTTTCATGGGAAATTTCTGTCTCATGTAAGAGCAATTTCTGTTTATTGATTTCTTGGGAACCAATTTGGAGTTAATGCATATATTCAGCCTAGTCGGAATGCTGTCAATATACAACTTACATTTCAAAAGAATTTGCAACATTTCTTATTATAGGTATGTGCAAATAAAACGTTTTATTTGCAATATAAAATTTCAAGCTTATATAGATTCAAAAAATATAGAGAGCTCTTTGTAAAAAGTAGGTTTTGATCAATATATGTATGTCCAGGCCATGATATTCCCTTGACACATGCACTGAAGTCTCTTTGACTCCATAGAACTTATGCCCATCAGTTGAGAAAAGAATATATGCAGCCATTGTGTCCATCACAGTAGACTTATTGTTCAGGTCAAAAAGCATCTCAGTGGGGCCCTAGGGTGGGGGGGCAGGGTAGGTATTGACTTCTTATTTGCTCTTTGACTATTGAACTTCAAGGAATATCCATTTGTTTCCTACTTAATGTTTTGGAATCTTCTTATGTTATACTATAAACTAAACACTATATAGTTAGTGATTTCCCAAAGGTTAAAGAATCTGGGTCTCACCTCCTCTTGAATTTTTTCCAGATTGCCAAGAAGACATGTAATTTTATTCTCTCTTCCACTTTTATGTGAAAACAATACTTTTCAAAACATGTTTGAATGATCTTTTATGTCTAGCTAATGGATAATGTCTCATATCTACTTTTATATTTCATTTGTTGCAATATCACGTCTCATGTGGTCTCTGGAAAACTGCGTGTGACACTAATAGGAGCAGAGAGAAAAGTAAAAAATATATATCTGATTATGGAAATGAGATTAACGGGAGGACCTTCTGAAATATTTTATTAGGAAACCCTATCTACCCTAAGAGATTCCTGAATAAACTAAAAACTGCTCTTTTAGTCATTGTTGTGGTATCCTGCATGTTTTATTGGCAAGAACAAAGCTCATGAAAGTAGCATGTTTGGGCTTTGCTAATTTATTAAGTCTTCCTAATTAATTATAACTAATATAGCTAATGTACCAGTGGCCTGTTATCATGGTCTCTTTGGAGGCAATCACTGTGTCTTTTCATTAATGTAATCTCATTGTCAAAGACTATTCCTAGAGTTGTGTTTATAATGGAACTTGTTGAATGAAATAAACTGAGGATACCTCCCATACCTATTGGTGACAAATATAACTATATATTGTGACTCTAATACATTATTGACAAAGTTAGTCCCAGACTTAGAGGTGACAACTCTTAAAAATTTCTGTGCAGGCTTCTAGGTACACAAGGCTAACTGTCTTCCATGTGGCTGACACAGAAGCACAGGTGGAAAGGAGGTATTTTTCCAGGGTGCCAAGAGCACTCTCTGGGTGTCCTTGGGAGGACTTTTTAAGAGAACAGATTTAGAACACAGCCAGAAGTCCAGCAAAGCCCTTCCAAACGCAGCTAACCAGACAAAGAGAGACCCAGGATGAGCTGAAATGTGAGGCCAGCAGTAAGGGACAGCAGAAATGTCTAATCTGGAAAGGGATAGTAAAAAATGAACAATAGATCAGGAATCTCAGAAGGTACGCGGCCTACGATATGTGTTTCTGCTTTTTTATGGGTGGAGTCTCAAATTCTTTTGATGGAATCTTTGATGATTAGTGGTTCCTGGTTCAGTATTATCCATGGAATCGATGCCCTCCTATTGTGTGTCCTAGAGCAAGTTCTTAGAAGGCTCCAGGCTTCTTCAGGCCTGTAGTCAGTATAGCATAGCCCTGAATCTACAAAGTGCATTATAGTTTATGTCTTTTCTTGGGTGTGTGCTTTCAAAGCAGGGAGCACATGAAATTTCCTGAACAGATCTCAAGGGCTTACATTGGCCGCTGTCAAATGTTCATCTGGGAGAGTTTCACAGAGCTGTATGAGAATGCCCATAGTGCAAAGTGTTGCAGAGTGCAAAATACTCATTTTTATGAATCACATGTCATGGTCACTGCAATCCCCTCCGAATGTGATCTCAAACTTAAGTTCGAAACTGAATGCACTTCCCTGTGCCCCTGCCAGGCATCTTCTTTCTGCATTTCCACCTTCCAGCTGATGTTACTACTAAACTCCTAGTTGGACACATTAGCCAGTCTCATTCGCTCCATCGTCTTCTGGCTCTTCAGATATAGGACACTGTGAAGTCCTGTGCCTGCCACATGTGTGTTGCCCATGTATGCATTCTTCCCTCCAGTAAAGTCCCTCATCACCTCTCATATGGACTATTGCAAAACTATGAATTCCCACCCAAATTCAGTTCCACTAAGCAGCAAATATTAGTGGTATGGCCAGGGTAAACTCAAAACACATTTCAGAAAATACTGCTCTCATTTACAAAGTTCTCCTAGCTTTGCATTGCTTACAGAAATAAAATCCAACTCAGTAGGCTGGCATCTGTTTTTGACCTACCTTTCAATCTTGTTGTAGTCCTATGTCATAAAAAGGATAAAAGCCCATCAGACCAGTCTTGTCCTTCCCTGAGCTCCTTTTACCTTTTATCCCTTCTTGTACGGTTTTTAATTTTTCTGGAATGTTCTTCTCTTTGGATCTTAGTTCTTTGGCTTGTGGTTGGGAATTTGATGCTCAGAAAGTATTTAATGATTGGATGAAGGCATTAAGGAATGGATCTTTCCCCATTGATTACATAGTTGTATAAGCTGGAGACCCATAAGCTTGGTGTTAAGACGTTAGTGTGTTTTGGACTGTTGAATGATTTCGTCTATAGGTTGCTAACTGCAGAGTCCCTGAGAGTACTAAGGGAAAAGACATGTCTTTGGTAATATTTCTTGTTGCCTCTTTCCATTTCTATTTATCTTTCTTTCAAATTAATAATAGCTTTTCAGCTAGACAGATGGATGCCCAGCTAACCACTGCATTTTCCATCCTCTCGTGGAGCTAGAAATGGCCATATGACTAAGTGATGGACAGAGATTTGTAAATAAAATTAATGGGTGCACATTTGTGGGTTTTAACCTTGAAATAATTGCATGGGTGCTCCTCTGGTCTTTTCTCCCTTTCAGATGCTCAGGAAATGAGGAGCCTGAAATGCTGTTTTAGGTCTACAAGTATGAGCCATATGTTGAAGAGGGTCAAGATGTCCCCAGCCTCAGCGTGTCAGCTTAACTCCAGGCTGTTAAACTACTACGTTTGAGACTCTTTATTGTAGCACCCTAGTCTGTGTCCTAACTGATATATTCCTTTCTTCCTTAAAACAAAAATAAATGAATTTTGTTCAGGATCATCACATGCTTAAACAAAATCTATTACATCCTCAGATACTTGTTCATCACCACAGGTACCCACAGAATCTACTTTGGGCCATGAGATATGACTGCAATATTCCTGAGAGGGGCTTTCAAGAAATCTGTTGTTTTTTTAGTAATAATAGGACTAAGCTAAACTAGTATATGCCATTTTTTCTTTTATCTTTAATGGTTTGTGTTTCTTCCTAAAAACCATTCATGATGATTAAGTTATCTATTCCCTGTTGAAAATCTTCACCTCACAATGGCTAAAATATTGTTAGATTTTATTTCTACCTAGGACATTCCAAGTCATCAATCTAATGAATGGGTATACATTTAACCAAAACATTGATTCATGAACTTGAGTTAGACAAAGCTTTGCTCCTTAGAATTAGCTCTGGACTAGTCAAGGCTAATTTCTAATTAATTACTCAAGGAAAAGTAAAAATAATACAAAATAAAACAAACCTACTTTCATTTGTTTTTTTCCTTTTCTTTCTTTTTTTTTGAGACACAGTCTCACTATGTCACCCTTGGTAGAGTGCCCTGGTATCACAGCTCACAGCAACCTCAAACTCTTGGGCTTAAGTGACTGTCTTGCCTCAGCCTCCCTAAGTAGATGGGACTACAGGCACCCACCACAGCGCCCAGCTATCTTTTGGTTGTAGTTGTCACTGTTCTTTGGTAGACCCAGACTAGGTTCGAACCTGCCAGCCCCAGTGTATGAGGCTGGCTCCCTAGCTGCTGAGCTACAGGCGCTGAGCCAACCCACCTTTATTTCTTATACTCACCTATATCCCCACTGCCTGCCATATACAGAGTAGACATAAAGTTCGTGCGCAATTTAAAATAGTTTAATACAGTGAACTTTATGGACACCATGTAGTAAAAGGTCAATAAGATCTGAATAAATAAATTAATAAAATTATTTATAGAATATTTTAACTTTTCAACTCTTTAAAAGAAACTGATTACTCTGAATTAACATAATTGGGAATTGTTTTACAATTAACAGATCAAATTTTTTAGCCTTTTTCTATGATATAATTAAAACATATCTGAGGTTAAAAAAAACATGCTAGAAAGCACAATTGGGACATGGAGATAAATAAATACATCAGTGAGTTCATAAAGGTTAGAATTAAAATGAATATAGCATATAATAAATATAAATGTTTAAGTAATCATGAGATCATTAAAAGGAAATGTTATTTTAAAGGAAAAAGCTTAGGGGGAAAAAAAAACCCCAAATACAATGGAAAGTAAAAAAAAAAAAAGTGGATTATCAATGATTGAGGGGATGTGTCAAGGCTCCAGGGATTAGGTAGGCAGGTGGTCTTAAAGGATGGTTAGAATGTGTTTTTCTTTCTTTTTACATTTATAGTTTTCTACTCTCACATCATTCTCTCTGTCACAGGCAACAGGAAGTTCTGAGGATTATTTTAATCAGGAGCTCTCCACAATTCTTCTGCAACACTTATATTCATCAGACTTCATGCTGATCCCAGGAAGCCTCAGCAGACTGCCTAGAAAGTAAGTGCTCATCTGTTTACACAAAGTACCCCATTGGGCAGTTACAATTCAGTAAATAACAATCTGAAACTATTGTGCCCTAGGGACCAAGGCCTGCCTCCTATGCATTTTCACTTGGCATTCGCACAACTATAAAATAATTAGAAATCTTGCTTCTTTCCAAAAAAGGCTTTTATGAACTGTCCGGAGAAGATATTCAAGGAAGCCATTTTGAATATGTGGTTAAAATATTCCTGGAATATCTCGGTGCATGCAGAATTTGGGGTTTAAAGATCAAAGAATGTATTTCAGTTTGGGGCTTAAATTATATCTTTCGTTCAGCTTCCGTGATTCCTGGAAGTATTCTGCATATTTGGCTTTTCTGTTAACAACTATTTTTATGGTATTTTTCTTGAGAAACCATATTACCAGACTATTAAATATCTTATAAACTGTTATCTGTCTTCTGGTAAAATTCTTTAGTGGTGATTGGATTAGATCCATCTGAGTACATCAGTGCCCTTTATCATTGGTAGTGAAATGCAAGGCAGGAGAAAAAAATCTTCTCACTGGCTATGCAAAGGCTTCTGCCTGGTACCAACTGCACTTTGCTTTCCTGATGAGGGCTAGCATACCCCCATTCTGGCTTCAGCATACTCCCGACATAGGCAGGCGGCGACTGGTGCCTGTAATCCTAGCATTCAGGGAGAACGCAGTGAAGGATTTTTTGAGGCCACGTGAGCAAGAGTGAGAATGTTTCTCAACTAAAAATAGAAAAATTAGCTGGGCGTGTTGTCATACACCTATAGTCCCAGCTGTTCAGGAGGTTAAGCAGGGAAGATTGTGTGGGCCCATGAGTTTGAGGTTGTAGTGAGTTACCATAATGCCACTGCACTCTACCCAGGGCAACTGAGTGAAACTCTCAAAAAAAAAAAAAAAAATCCCCATAAAACAAAACCCCAAAATGTCCACTTCCACATCTCCTTCTCTTTTAATCATCTCATATAGCCTCTGACTTGCTAATAATTTACTTGACTCTTTTACTCCCAACAAAAGCAAACACTTTTGTTAATCAATAGTTTATAATAGTTAGCATGGAGAAATGAAATTAGAAGCTTGAATAAAAGAAAAACTCAAGAAATGCTTGGCAATCTCCACTTCAATGTATTAACTAGTATATCTGAATGTTTAAACAAGTGGTATATGATTTCTTCCAAGTGATCATCAGGGAACCGCAGGCTTACCTTGGAGATATTTCAAATTTGGTTCTGACCACAGCAATAAAACAAACACCTCAATAAAGTGTCACATGAGATTTTTAGTTTCCCAGTGCATATAAAAGCTATGTTTATATTATCCTATTGTTTATTAAGTGTACAATAGCATTATGACTAAATAAATGAGCATACCTTAATTTAAAAATACTTTACCACTCAGAAGTGCTGATGATCATTTCAGTCTTCAGCAAGTCATAATGTTTAGTGGCTGGAAGGTTTTACCTCAATGTCGATAGTTGGTGACTGATCAGAGTGTTGGTAGCTGAAGGTTGGGGTGGCTGTGGCAATTGCTTACAATACAACAATAAGAAAGTTTGTATCAGTGGACTCTTCCTTTTATGAAAGATTTCTCTGTAGCATGCAATGCTGTTTGATAGAATTTTACCCATAGGAAGACTTCATTCAAAATTGAAGACGATTCTCTCAAACTCGTTCTCTTATCAGTTAAGTTTGTGTACTATTCAAAATCTTCTATTTCCATTTCAACAATGTGCACATCATCTTTATCATGAGTAGATTCTATCTCAAGAAACGACTTCATTCAACTATAAGAAGCCACTCCTCACCTGTTCAGCTCTTATCATAAGATTGCAGCAATTCATTCACATCTTTGGGTGCCATTTCTAATTCTAGTTCTCTTATCATTTCCCCCCACATTGGCAGTTCCTTCTTGTTGTAAAGTCTTGAACTCCTACCAGTCATCCATGAGCGTTGAAATCAACTTTTCTTCCAAACTCCCATAAATGTTGATATTTTGACCTTTTCCTGTGAATCATGAATGTTCTTAATGACATCTAGAGTGGTGAATTGTTTCCAGAAGAAGCTTTTCAATTTACATTGCCCAAATGCATCAGAGGAATGATTATCTATGGTAGCTATAGCCTTATGAAATAGATTTATTAAATACTAAGACTAGCATTTGGGTTGCAGAATGGATGGTACATTAGAAAGCATGAAGAAAAGTTCCTATTATACATCACTGTGAGAGCTCTGGACTGTCCAATGCATTGTCGATGAGCAAGAATATTTTGAAAAGAACCTCTTTTTCTGAGCAGTATATCTCAACGGTGGGCTTAAAGTATTCAGGAAACTGTGCTATAAAGAGATGTGCTGCCATTAAGGCTTTGTTGTTCCATTTATAGAGCACATGCAGAGTAGAGCTAGCATAAATTCTCAAGGGTGCTAGGATTTTTAGAAAGGGAAAGGAACATTGAAGTCACTAGCTGCATTTGTCTTTAACAAGAAAGCCAGCTTGACCTTCGAAGTTTTGAACCCAGGCATTTTACTCTCCTCTCTAGCTGTGAAGGTGCTAGAGGATATGTTCTTCCAACAGAAGGCCGTTTCACCTACATTGAACATCTGTTGATTAATGTAGCCACCTTCATTGATTACCTAAGCTAGTCTTCTGGATAACTTGCTGTAGCAAGCACTTGCTGCTTCTTTGAATTAAAGAGAATTAGGGTCTTGCTCTGGAAAAGGCTTGGCTTAAGGGAATGTTGTGGCTTCTTTGATCTATCCAGGCCACTAAAATTTTCTCATACAGATGGAATATTCCTCATATGAAACACTTGAGATCAGAAGTATTTTAGATTTCTGATTTTCTTTTGGATTTTTGGAATATTTTCATTACACTTCCCAACTGAACATCCCAAATTTGAAAACCTGAACTCTCCAGTGCTCCAGAGATCATTTCCATTGAGCCTCATGTTGGTGCTCAGAAATTTTCAGTTTGGGAACATTTTGGATTTTGGATCAAACTCTACCAGCTATGAGGTTCTTTCTCTTTCTTGCCATTTATGTGTTTGCTGGAGTATCATTTTTAATTTCCTTATTTTTCCTTTGCATTCACAACTTGGCTTACTGTTTGGTATAAGAGAACTAGCTTTGGGCCTATCTCAGCTTTTTCTGTATCTTCCTCACAGAGAAAGAAAGGGTTTGCAAAGGAAGTGACATTTAAGTAGGCTTCAAAATGTGAGTATGTTTTTGAGGGGCAAGGAGGTTTGGGGCCAGGAGGACAGAAAAGGCATATGACCTTGATTTAATTTGTTGATCTTTGGGGAACAGTTTCAGACTGTTTTTTGTCCTCAGGAAAGCAGGAAATGAGAAAATTCAATTATATTCCAGCTGATTTGTACCTACGGTGATTAAGATATCTCTTCTTTTTCTACAGTGAATCCCAGTATGCTGCAGCTACATGATATAACATAGATGCATGACGTTGCCTAGTTGTTTAAGTGCTTTGAAAACTTGCACTTGTCTGATCCTTGCAACACTCCTGTGAGTTAGGCAGTGAAGATACTCTTTATCACAATCATTAGGAGCATGGACTTTGGAGTCCAATAAGCCTGGCTTCAAATTCTTGCAAGTTTAGGCCAGTTACTTAATTTCTCTGAGACTCAGTTTTTCTTCTCATTGTCTGTAATGTCATCGTATGCTCAGATCATAAATCCTTAGTGGACCTGACATTCCATTTGACTGTGGGGAATCCCATCTTGGCCAGTTTAGGAGTAGTGGAGAACAGAGATTAGAAGAGCCTTTGGAGTCTTATTATCGGGGTCCAAATTGTGGCTCCATTCCTTTCCACATGGATCAGGACCTCTGCTTATTTTTGAAAGGTATATTCTGTCCATCTTGAGACCAAGTTTATTTACTTATTGCTTATCTCTTCTTCCCGAGACCACATTTCCCAAGTTTGGGCAGACAATTCATGGTAGCATGAATTGATACATTGTCACAATACTAACAAGACCATTAACATCTTGAGGGAAACTGAAAGGAAGCCACCGGGATGTTAGCTAGTTACAGTTGCTATTAGAATCCACAGACATCAATCCCCCATAGAGGTCCTTTTCTGGGTGTCCTTCTCAGATAGCTGCTATGAAGGTCTGACAATTAAGCTTATGAATTCGATACTGTGTGGTTACTTTGGCAGCACTGTACAAATAACTTGGTAAGATTTTATAACCCTGGTATATCAGAGTCTCACAGCTGTGTTTGTGTCAACATGTGGCAATGTCTTGCTGAGGGGCATTAATTATTATTTGTTTTTGTGCGCCCTCACAAGAATGTTGGAGCTTGAATTAGAGCAACAAACAAACATTAACTTTTTAAATTAAATTTGTCAAGAGTGCAAGTGAAATGAGGGCCATGTTAGTCCATCACACTAATGTCTATATTTGTTTTGACCTTCATTGCACCAGGACACAGTCAAATCTCACCACCTCCACCAGTCTTTATCCACAGTTCTCCTTTTGTCCTCCAGCAGATTCCACTAGACCTGCAATATTTCCTGGGTTATTATATGCGTTATTACACGAGAAATGCAGTTTGTTACCTTTATAGTCAAATAGCAACTTAGTTTGGCATAAAAATCTCTCTTTTTTTCCCTAGAAGATTTTACTGAGGTTTCTTTTTTGATACTGAACAATATTGTGTAGAAGACTCTATTCAGTCTTATTTTTTCTCCTTCATGAGTAACCTGATCTTTTTTGGCTTGGATTTGAGGATATGTCTTACTATTGGCAACATTGAGTAATTTTTCCCTTATGCATAGTGCATATTTTCAAATAGTAGATTCAAATCATTTCAAGGTTCATAAATTTATTCCTCAATTATATTTTGATATGTTTATTCTGTTGCTTCATTCTAGTTTTACACTCCAAGGAAAGGACTCCCATGTCTCTGTTGTATTTCTTTTGCTGGTTTTCTATAGTCATCATTCTATCTTTAATTCTTTTGAACATTTTCCCTATTTTAATTTTATTCTGTCACTTTACTAATTTATACACCTTGTATACTTACTATATTTTCGGCATTGTCTCTTCACCCTGGGGTTCTATCTAATGTTGTCTTGATTTCTGAGATTTTTTTCCTCCCTCCATTTTCCTGAGCAATGCTAGCTTATTTGTCATTTTCTCCATGATTTGCCTTAATTATTGCATTTTTTGCTTAGTGTCTTGCTTCATAGACCATTTAATACTTCACCATTAGAACATTATGAAAAATAAAGAAAAATGTTTAGTTATAATTTATATGTTTTGTTGTTTTTTAAGAAAATTAACATTTATTTAGGACTTATTCTGTGCTTGACATTATTCTACGTATTTTACAAATATTATCATTTAGTCATTCTAACAACTCCATGCAGTACATATTACTTTGAACTCTATTCTACAAACTGAAGAAAATGAGTCACAGAGATATGAATGAATACACTGGCTCCAGAGATTTGTAACCAGTCAATCTGCTTCCAAAATCCATTGTATTAATGGCTGTGCTATGCTGCCTCCAGGGTGAGTGTTCTTTGTTATTTGGGTTTTTTATTTTTGTTGTAGTTATTGGCCCAGGCTGGGTTTGAACCCACCACCTCCAGTATATGGGGCCGGCGCCCTATTCCTTTGAGCCACAGGCATGACCCTGTTATTTGTTTTTTATTTTTATTTTTATTCTTGTAGTATCCATTTATACATCTTATTCTTGGTTTTCTTCTTGAATTCATCATTGAAAAAGGTGTGTTTTACTATACCAATGACTGAGGGAGTTTGAGATGAGGAGGAGGAGCTAGAGTTGTGTCGTAGGCTCACTGGAATTTTGCTCACTGGTTCATGCAGCTCTTGCTTCTCCCTAGTCAGTTTGCAAAGACCATGTTGAACTCAGTGGTCATCAGAAAAACTGCTTCTTCATACATATACTGTTACTTGTGATTCTTTCTTTAGATCTCCTTCTGTGTCTCAAGATCAACCCAGGTCCAGGTTGCTTTTGTTTCTGGCTAGAGCACCCCAATCCTGTGTTGCAAATGAAAATCTAGATTTGACAAACAGACTGAGCCCCTACTTCTCTACGTTGAATTTTGCTTTCCTTCTGATATCTCAGGAACTGGCCTGTGGCCTGCTGGCGATGGAATTTACTCTGCAGCACTTTCTCTGGGCTTCCTCCCACATGCCTCCTGCTCTCCTCTGCTCAGTCTCCACTGCTTTTGGCAGCCCTTACACCTATTTTGGGCTCCAGGGGGTTTGTAGCTGTCTTCTACTTTTGCTGAAAAAGGAGCTTGCATTTTTGTTTCTCATTCTCTGTGTTGCTTTTGAATGTTCTCTAGCAGGAGAAGGGGGGATGTGCTTAATTGCATGGACCACATTCAGACCACAAATGCCCCCTTCACATTTTTATGCTTCCATTTCTTCCGCAGGCAAAGTCTCTTAAATTAAAGTTATTAGACCTCTGACAGGGATGCTAATAAAATGATTTTAAAGTTTTTTGTGAATGAACGGTTATTACTGAGAGAATAAGAGAGAGCGTTAACACTGCAGGCCCTCATTTGATTAGGCTCACGCAGCCAGACTCTATTGAAATCACTTTTTGCCCTATTCCCCATTGATGAATGTTACTAGTATGCTGTTTACTTCCTTTACTGGATTACAAATGAATGCAATTAAAATTCTAAAGCAAAAACCCAAACCCTCTTGCCCTATTTAATATACAACCTAAAACATCCAGTTTCATACACAGTATCTATTCAGCATATGCCATGATGTAAAATAAAAATGCTATTCAGTTTAAAGGTTCTTTTGCGGTTGTTCTGAATTGTTTAAGGAAAAGTTTGCTTCTCCTTTGTCATTTTAATAAAATGTACACCAAAACTAAAAGTTTGGCTTATCTATAATCAGCCAAACATTTTTAAAGTCATTCATTTCATCATCAAGATATCCCAGTACAACTATATATTTACTATATAAGGTTGAGCTTGAAATTTCGTCTCGCTTTTCTATTCCAAATCTGAACATATCCTCAAGGAAACATTGTTCAAGGCTGTGATGGTTTCAGAAACTCTCAAAGCACTCAAAGTGCAAACAGAAATGTACACACATATTGTCCTTCTGACTGTTGAACTTGAATCTTCCCTTCTAATTTCCAGGGAAAAATATTATCCATGTTTTTGCATGAGCTTCATTTAAAGTTTTACTAAATCCCTTCACATGTTTGATTTATATGTGCTTTTTAATATTCCATTTCTCTTTTCAGTGAATAGAATAGTGACTTAAGAAACTAAAAGAATTTAAAGCAAGAAAGAGCTAATTTTAATGATGTTAAATTGATACTTAAATTAAATTGTGGTCCTCTTCACCTCGCAATCCCCCAATTCCTCTTATGCCTTAATTATGGTTTGTCAGACCTATAATTTGGCTATAATTTGCTTCTCTGAAAAAGTTTTAGAAATGAATCATTTTTAATCCTTATTAGTGAGTTTTTTTCCCCTCCTCTCAATTTTCTCACCTTCTAATTTTCAATACAAATGATGAATCATGAAGTCACTGGGATTTTCCTCAGCCTGTTTGCCAACCTCTTCAAATTTCTGGCTTTTAAAAAAAAAAAGGCTAATTTGAGATTTTTATGACAGGAAGAAATTATTTATTTCCTGAGTAAAATGTGTTGCTGAAAGAAATTAGGTGAAGAATCTCCATAGTACGTAAGTTCAAAAAGTTTATATCGTTATAATGTCTTTTTCTTTGAGTAGTGTTCTATTATCATGTGTTACGTTATTTACTAGACAGTCTTCTTTAAATTATGTTTCCATTAAAAAAGAAAAATAGGGTAAAATAATGCCTGTTATGATTGTTTTCAAAATTACATGTTCTATGATTGTGAGATAGTGGCAGAGCATGTAGGTGCCTTTTCTTAATTAGAAACTTTGAGGGTTGGTTCAATGATAGATACTCAGTGTTTAAAGAATTATGGAAAGAATGATGTCAGAATCTAGTAAAAGAAGACTGACCTACTCATCCCAGATTGCCCAGGATTATCCAGCTTTTTATACTGAAATGCCCTTGTACTGGCAACTTAAATGGTCATCTAGAGAATGTAAGCTTACCTTGTATAGATTTTCCTTTGTTTAAAAACTAGAGCTGGCAAACTATAGACCTTGGCCAAATCCTGCCTGTTTTTATAAACAGAGTTCTACTAGAATACAGCAACACTTATTCACTTACCTGTTGTGTATTGCTATTTTCATAGTACAGCAACAGAGTTGGGCTGTTGAGATGGACTTTATGGCCTACAAAGCCACAAATATTTACAGTTTCTGTATTTCTCCAGGCCAAATTTTAAGAAGGTCTACATTTTACAGACATGAAAGAGTATTATTTTTAAAAATTACCTTTGAAAAATGTGTACTCTTGATCAAAGATATTATTTATGATTTCTGGGGAAAGTAAAATGCATTGACATTCTGGGAATTTCCATTAAATGGCAGCTACTGTGCTGAGTCTCTTATAATACATATAAAATTAAGTGAGACATTATCTGTGCCACTGGAGAACTCATTCTATAGTCAGGGAAATGGGCAGGAAATTCGGCAACAGATAAATAAAATGTAAATATAGGCAAATTTCTTTAGGTGAAACATTTTAGATTAAGCGGCAGATCATTTTAAGAGAGTGATCATTTTTTAAATTTTAATTTTTGTTTTCTTTTCCCTTCAAGGCTGACCTCTATTTAGCACCTCAGCGTACGGATAGACTAGAAAGGAGAGAAAAGCAAGAATCTTGGCTCCTTACCTGCCACTCAGATAAACACTCCAGTGACCACACTGTCAGATAAAGGTTTTCTTCTCATGTGCTGTTAAGTGAGTGCTGGCATGGTAAAAGTGCAACAGTAAAAGTGGGCCATTTAGGGGAATGTCTGGATTTAAGCCAAACTAGGAAAAGATGCCATGAGGGAATCAGAGTTACTAAGATCTTAGAGAACTTTCTTAGAAAATGAAGTGAGAGAGAGAGAGGAAAAAAGAGAGAATAAATTGGTGTAGATTGGAGAAATAACAAACAAAAAACAATGTTAAAGATAACATGAGCATATGAAAATCTTACTTTTAATAATATGCTACTGTTTAAATGCTGGAGTCAGCTATGTTGGAATTCTATGCTTTTACATTTCAGCAATATGAATTATTATATCATATTTTTACTTACGTAAGTTTCACTTGAGGTTTCTGTCACTTGCGGTTGGTAAAATCTCAACTAATACATAGTGCTTCTCAAACATTTTCTTTGAAATAGCAGAGGAAAATGAAAATGAATCTGTGGCAATCTGTAGATTTAGCCCAGAGAAGTTCAAAGCATGTATGAAAGTTCTTTCAAATTTTTCATTTCATCTTACAATTAATGAGAATTTTGTGTCACTCTTTATAAAACCTGAGTTTTCCTTTTATTATAAAGAGAAGGCATGCTTCAGAAAGAAAGAAAAAAACAGAAAAAAACTTACATGTGGCCCACATTGGTCTAAGTGTTCTACAGACCACATTACATACCATTTCACAAGAATATTTGCAATTGGTATTATTCCCATTTTGCAGATGAGGAACCTGAATCTCAGTGAAATTAAGTAACATAGTTAAGGTCACAGCACAACAGATTGAAAAGCCAATTATTCAAATCTAGGTCAAGTTTAATGCCAAACCTTAGCTATCAACTGGAGACCCAGGAATATCATGGACCAGAAAGGATACAGAGCAGGTAAGTGGCAGAATGGAGATGTGCCAGGTCCATCTTGAGGAAACCAATACAAAGCTAAATGTAAGAATAACTATACCAACAACCAACCTCTACAGCATGGGTGTCCAATACACATCAGGCACTGAGAATTAAAAGAAGTTAAGGGGAGGCTAGAAGCCCTTAGAAGACACTACCAAGCTAACGGGGAAATATGACAGCACGCAGAAGATGAACACAGGAGACCTACAGAAAGTAGAGCATGAGCCAAAGGCACCATCTTGGGAGACCAGCTCCCTCTTCCACTCTTCTCCCTTCCACCCCCACCACTGGGATGTTACTGGTGCCACACCAGCAGCACTTCATGCTCTGTTTCATGGTTACTTCAACTTGATTAGTGTTCTATCCTGGAACCTGTGACTTACTAGCTGATTAACAGCAATTATCAGATATGTTTTTAATATAGAAATACAGGTTAAAATTACCATGGAAATACAGGTTAAAATTTCCATGCAAATAAGTTATTGCATAAGGGTGTTACAGAATTCTTGAAAGATTCATCCAAGATAATATATTAATATACTATGCATATAAATACATATAAATACTTTGTTGTACACTGATATTCTTAAAGCATAAAATACCATAAAAAAGAATAAAATACCTCATGTATCTAAACGGTAAAAAGAGACATGAAAAGGCAGTTATTATCCACTTAATAATCCAGAATTGGTAAAGACTATAAAATACAAATTCTACCGTGCATTTTGTTTTTATTTTGTGAAGGGGGAAATGATAAGCAAATTAATGTTTTGCTTATTCCAGTAAAACAACAAACACTTGCATAGTATTCTACAAATTCTTCCATTCACTTCATAGAACAGTTCTGAAACTAGGAATCATCCTGTTTTTGTTTTTTTGTTTTTTGAGACAGTTTTACTTTGTCACCCTCAGGAGAGTGCTGTGGCATCACAGCTCATAACAACCTCAAACTCTTGGGTTCAAGCCATCCTCTTGCCTCAGCCTCTCGAGTAGCTGGGACCACAGGCACCTGCCACATACTACTCTTAAGGAAAAGGAAATCAAAACCTAGGAAATTTAACTGACCTTCTAGTGGTCATATTATTAGTAAAGGGTGGAGTTACAACTAAGACCTGAATTAAGACCTAAATATAAGAATTTGTATTCGTCTCTGAATTAAGTTCCATTCATTTTATATCCCATCATCACTTCAGTTCCCTTGATACTGTGCCAGGTCTGCATGGATTGAATTTGTAAATAAACAACCCCAAGATGCTACAGTGGACTTGAGAGTACAGATCTCGTCAAGATTTCAATTGCAACTCTTTAGAATAAATACCCAGCAGTGGGATTCCTGGATCATATGATAGTTCTATTTTTAATTTTTTGAAGAACCTTTGTACTATTCTGCACAGCAGTTGCACCATTTTACATTTGCGCCAACAGGGCATGAGTTCCAATTTCTCTGTGTTCTCAGCAACACTTTTTAAAATTTTTTGTAATGGCAATTTTAACAGGTGTGAGGCAGTGTCATCTTGTTGTTTTGCTTCACAGTTTGCTGAGCTTATTGGTGTTGAACATCTTTTCATACTCTGGTTGGCCATTAGTGCGTCTTCCATAAAAGCATGTCTATTTAAGTCTTGGACTCATTTAAAAAAATGGTTATGTGGGTACTACTAGTTGTGGGAGTTCCTTCTATACAGGGTGGCCATGAACTTTATGTGTGTGCAGTTGAACATGAAATTTATGGCCACCCTGTATTTTTTTTTTTTTTTTTTTTTTTTTGCAGTTTATGGCCAGGGGCTGGGTTTGAACCTGCCACCTCCGGCATATGGGGCCAGCACCCTACTCCTTTGAGCCACAGGAGGCACCCGGCCACCCTGTATTTTAAATATGAAATAATCCCTTATCAGATATATTATATTTGCACTCCCATGTCTATGGTGGTAATAGGCAAGATATAGAAATAATCTAAATGTCCATCAGTGAACGAAAGAAAATGTGGTATCTACATACAATGGAATAATATTCAGTTATAAACAGAAGGAAACCCTGTCAGATGCTACCACATGGAAAAAACTTGAGGACATTCCTTGAAATAAATTAAGCCAGTCACAGAAAAACACCACATGATTCTACCTATATGACGTAAAGCAGGCGTCCTCAAACTATGGTCCGCTAGGACATTTATCTGGCCCACTGAGGGTTTTTGCCACGGCTGCCTGTCCTGCTTAGTAGCCGACTCATCCTGGGGCCCACAGTCCGGCCCTTCAGCGGTCTGAGGGGTCTTGAGGACCCCTGATAAAGTATAGTGGTTAAACTCATTAAGGCAGAAAGCAGAACTCTGATTGCCAGGGATAGAGGGGAGGGGAGGTGGAAGGTTATTTATTATTCAATGGGCCTAAGTTCCTGGTTTCAGTCACCCAAGGTGAAAAAGTTCAAGATTTGCTGTACAATATCATGCTTGCAGTTAACAATGTTGTACTGTCCACTTAAAGATGTAGTAAGTGCTATGTGTTTTTTTCCTAAAATAAAGAAAAATAAAACAATGGAAAAAGGGATAGGAGAAATAAAAAGCAAAATCTATTCAACACGTTAGTTGACTATTCCTGAATATAAATCTCCTGCAGATGACAATTCAGGCCATTACTCAGAGTCAATCTTCCTTCCACTGATAGGCAGTTGGGGCCAGAAGCAGCCGAGCCACCTGCTGAGAAGTGGGCCTAAAAGAGACCATAGGTGGAATCCTTCCAATTAACCCTTCAGCACCTCCTCACCCCTTGTCATGGTGAAGAGACTGGCCCAGCTGGCCTGCCCTCTGCATGCTCCTTTCCATATGCCATCAGAGTGCAGCTGCCCTGAGTTCACCTTCTTTTTTGAGCGGCGGGTACATATGGATGTTCACACTCTAGCCTTCTTCAAACAAGTTAGGAGAAAAACTATTTTTTTCTTATTTTTTTTCCTGGTTAACAGTCGAAGAGATCCTCAGTTCAGGAGAGTAAACTCACTTACATTTCAGCTACAAATGACCGGCTGTCCCAGGAGCACAAATGGACAGTACTTGGAGGCTGGAGAAGTATGGAAAATCTGATGAAGGAGGTGTGGACCTGGCCCATGGAAGGCGTTTCAGTCGGTCTAATGATTTTGGGAAAATCTCCGCAAGGCTGGAACATTTTGCCACACATAAGTGGTTATTTCCTTAGCCTCTTCTACATTCACTGGGAGCTCTGTGTAGCGGATGGGAGGGCGAGAGAACTGAAAAACAGTCCCCACGCAGGTTTTTTAGGATAGTTATTTCAACTTCGGTTTTTTCAATGCATTGCCTATAACAAAGCCTGTATTTCTTTTTCATTTCAAATGAAATCTGCCTCATTCTGGTCCATTTAATTCTTGGAAACATACTTTTCTATGTCCAGAAAGCCCTTTGAGCCCTTTGAGTGAGGACTGTGGAGGCTTTCACCACCACCTCTCCTCGGAAGAAGCAGGAAACCCCGTCCTGCCAAATGCAAATGAGCTCAGACTCCAAAGGCAAAGTGTCAAAACGCAGAATGTGCTGAGATTTGGAAAGGGCATATCCTGCACAAATGATGCCTGCCGGGCCTCTAAGAAACTAGAGAGAGTCACCACTGACAGACCGAAAACGTGTGGATTTTACCTCTTTCATGTTTACATGGATGGAGCTGGAGCATATTCTTCTTAGCAAAGTTATCTGAAGAACGGAAGAAAAACTATCCAATGTACTCAGCCTTACTATGAAACCAATTTATGGTTTTCATAGGAAAGCTATAACCCAATTATAGCCCAGGAAGAGGGGGAAGGAGGAAAGGGAGGGGAGGGGAGGGGGCAGGATGAGTGGAGGGAGGGTGATTGGTGGGAACACATCTACAGTGCATTTTACAAGGGTACATGTGAAATTTACTGAGTGAAGAGTATAAATGTCCTAACACAATAACTAAGAAAATGCGGTGAAGGCTATGTTGACCAGTTTGATGAAAATATTTCAAATTGTATGTAAAACCAGCACATTGTACCCCATGATTGCAGTAATGTACACAGCTATGATTTAATATAAAAAAGGTGTGAATTAAAAAATAAGAGAATCAGAACCCTCTTAGATTTCTGTTGTAAGTCAGATTACCTTTTCTTCCATTTCATGCTAGCTTCGGAACCCGGAGGGAATTCATCAAAGTGCCTGTTTCTACAGTTGTCTGTGTTCTCTTTTAAACCATAAAAGAGGCTTCTTTTTGATTCACATATCATAGTTGGTCTAAAATAATGCCAACTGCTGTAAAGATGCCATTGGCTTTGCTGAAAGAAAATAAGGAGTTGGTCCCCTGAAAGCTAACTGCCATCCCTCACAGGGTTAACAAAGTCGGTTCCAGAGGAGTTAAGCAACCATTGAAATGGGATAATAAATGTGACACTCTCAGACTATCAGTAGCAAATATTTGAGCTTATCAAATAACGGAGGAAGTAGTTTAGTTACAAATAAACCAATCTCTCATAAAACAAGTTTTCACACAGGTCCATTTCATTGAGCTGGAGACAGGTAGAGGCCACTTGTAGGCAGAACTCCCACTCTGTGTACACTCTGTAACAGCCCTCATGATTAATGGACAGCCAGCAGGAGGGAGGCTGTGTTCTGCAGCTCTAGGCTTCGTATCTGCAGGTCAGCCATAAACAGCATCTCCTGTTAGGGTTACTGTGAGGAAGTGACTCGGGCCTCTGGGAACGCTCTTGCCCTCTCACCACCCGCTTGCTTTCTCTCTTGCTCGGTCCCCCTTTTTTCCCCTGTATAGCAGAGACCATCTACTAGAAACTATAGTAGATGTCACTGCTTGGCACTTGCTGTGCAAAGAGAGGACAAGTATGTGAGTGTGAGGGGGAGGTGGCATGCTTACTCTTAAAGTCACAGGGACAGTGCTAGCAAGGGGCTGGCCTGCCCAGGCTGTTTCTGCGGCCTTTGAAATCAGTCTGGTGAAGGCATCTAATCTGGATTCCAGAAAAAGCACACATACTGTTTTAGGGTAGGAAAAAAAATTAGAGTTCCTTATGTCAAAGTAAAATTCTCATTGAGATTAAGAAGAAATAAAGAAATATATATCCTGGTAATTTCGCAAGTAAAAAGGATGGGAAGCCAGTACGGGAAGGCCATCTTTATTTAAATGGAAAGATGTGTGTTTCTGTCTTATAATTTCACAGGAAGTTTGTATCATTCTCCCAAAGGGTTGTAAAAATAACACACGTAGATTGTATGAAACATGGAAATAGAACTACAAAACTGAAAAATGCAACCGGCACACCACTGCGGGGCAACCGTTATGAACGTGTGAGTATATTTTTGTCAGTCTTTCTTCAGCATCTTTTTCGAAATAGATTGTTGGGACCTTCATCATAGGTGGAATGTTGTTTCTTACTATTTTCAGCCTATTTTTAGAATGGTCATGACCCCATCCTGTTATCCAGTCTTTTCTTAGAATTTTAAAGCAAATTGCAAATACTTGACAATTTTCATTAACGCAGGGCAGTTTTCAGAATGGGGGTATGTTCGTGCTAAAAGCAATGCTTAGCTCATTTTTTTCAGATGGATTTATTAATTAAAAATTATATTTTAACTGTTCCTAATAAAATCAGCAAAGGGAAATTCTTCATTCTCATGGTTAATTCATTAACATTTATGCTTAAAATAAATACTCTGGCAATTGAATTTTCCACAGAACTGGAAAAGCTTCCATCCTTGTCTTCCAGCTTCTAATGTACTTCACTCTACCAACACTCTTTCCAAATACGTAGCCCTCATTAACAATCTGCCTTTAAAAGTCAAGATGAGTTTCCAGGTAAAGGCAGGACATTTGTATTTACGGGCTGTTCCCCTCTGCCTACAGACGCACCTGCATTTGGATGTATTTTGTTTACATGGGATGTGGGGAACCAATTTTGATGACCATTATTTTTTCCCAAGTTCAAGAACTGGACACATTTTCTCCCCGTCTGAGAGTCTTCACACACTCGGCAGTTATTCCACTGCATCTCGCTGACAATGCCCCTGCCATTCTTTTATTTAACCCAGCTTAAAAGTTCTGCTGGGAGTGTTTGCATAGAAATATGGCACTGAATTCATTCAAAATATCAAACTTGCCTTCTGGAGTAAGATGGGTCCTTTTCTTGTTCCGAAACAGCCATACTAAGGGTTAAAACACTGGTCACCCAGTCCGTGGGGGCGGGGCTAGCAGAGACTGCACCGCCTGCTCCCTGAGTGTGGGATTCAGCGTCTTTCCAAATGAATTTCCTCTAAACTGACTTTCATTTTCGTCCTTATGAGACTTATGTTAAAGGGCAAAAAACAGTTTCCTCTTAGAGTAACTTACCTAGATTTCTTTTCTTGCCCCCAAATGGATAGACTGTTCTGATCGTTTTGAAAGTAGCTTCTTTCTGTAGAATTCAAACCAAATGTTAATAGGCTTCTGAACATTTTGTTATTGAGAACTTTTGGAGAAAGCAAATCCCTAACACTGAAGCATCCTGTACTTGTAAAGCACTAAATTTAGCTTCACATCTCTCTTTGAGATTTTCTGTAAGTTAATGGCAGCTCAGAGTTAAAAGGATTTCTGCAAGATAAAGAAATCATCAATTTTAACTTTGAATTTGAAGAAATATTAATTATTTCTTTACCTTTATTTCAAAACACGTGCATTGAGTTAAAAAAAATTACATGAGTCACCACAGTACGAAGATGGCAGTAAATGATCATTATTGAGCATATAGTACATGCCAGGTTTTATACATGCTTAAATATTTAATTTAAATCTTATAACAATAATTCTTTGGGATAAGTATTATCATCCTAGTTTTATCAATTAAACAATCTTTTGTAACAGGGAACGTCTAGAAGACCAGTCTCTCAAATTTGGAAAGAATTCTTTTTCTTTTTTCCTTTTTTTTGGGATAGAGTCTCACTTTGTCACCCTTGGTAAAGTGCCATGGTATTATAGCTCCCAGAAACCTCAAACTCTTGGGTGTAAGCGAGCCTCTTGCCTTAGCCTCCCAAGTTGCTGGGACTACAGGTGCCCACCACAACACCTGCCTATTTATAGAGAGGAGGGCTTGGTCTGGCTGGTCTGGAACCTGTAAGCTCAGGCAATCAACCTGCCTTGGCCTCCCAGAGTGTTAGGATTACAGGTGTGAGCCGTGGTAACTTTTAAACAATGGTGCTTCTTATAATATATGATATTGAAACATAAAACTAAAAAGTGAAATCCAATCATAGGGTGAATGTCTAAAAGAAATTCTAAAGGCAAATTCATTTAAAAATACAATATTTTTTTCCCACCTGAAAATTCAAACTCGGAATTTTTCATAGTTTCTAAGAACCATAGAAAAGTTCTATGGTGAGTGAGCCACAGAAGCCAAGGACAACGAGGGTCCCAGCAACCTTCATAAAATGTCCTTATGCTGATGAGCTAACACTTCCAAGTTTCCTCAGTTATGGGTCTTATTCTTTGTTGGGTCATGTGACCCAATCTTATTTCTGCATGGTCAAACTCATTTCTATTATTGGAGCCAGAAGACATGAAGAGTCTTAGAGGAGAGGTGGGTGAAGTAAAACATGGGACAGAAGAAGAACGCAGTGAGAATCAGAGCAGTTGCTGTTTACCGAAGGCCAACTCTGAGGCCGAGTTGGGGCCAAGCACCTGCCTGTAATTCTCACAGCCACATGTCCCGTTATTCTTATTTCTAGTCAAGGAGCTGAAGGTTGAGATTAAAAATTTTGCCAAAGACCACAGCTAGGAAGGGCTGGAATCATTATTTAAACTCAGATCTGTCTGATTCCACAACTTTTACTTTTTCAGTTGATCAGATAGTTCTCTCACAGTCATAATGATATTCCACCACTTGCATTTATCATAGCTCGGGGCAGATACTGACAAATAAAAATATAAAGGACCCAAATGCATCATGTGTAAAAGGTAATCAAGAGGCTAGGTTATCAAAAGAGGTTTGTTCCTTTTTCTCTAAGACTTGAGCATGAGTGGAGAGAATCATTTTTCTCTTTCGGATTGTGTAAAGCTAAGTCAGAGAATAGATTAGTACCTTCTCTTTGGCCTGTGTGTTTCTTTTTTTTTAGACAGAGACTCAAGCTGTCCCCCTACGTAGAGTGCCGTGGCATTACAGCTCACAGCAACCTCCAACTCCTGGGCTCAAGCGAGTCTTCTGCCTCCACCTCCCAAGTAGCTGGGACCACAGGCGCCCACCACAACGCCTGGCTATTTTTTTGGTTGCAGCCGTCATCATTGTTGTTTGGCGGGTCCGGGCTGGGGATTCAAACCCACCACCTTCGGTGTATGTGGCTGGCACCTTAGCCGGTTGAGTTATAGGCGCCGAGCCGGCCTGTGTGTTTCTATGTTGACTACTTCTCTCTCAATATTTCATGAAGCAAAACTAGCACTTTTACTTGAAAGAATGAAAGTGCTTGGGCAGTGCCTGTGGCTCAAAAGAGTAGGGTGCCGGCCCCACGTACTAGAGGTGGTGGGTTCAAACCTGGTCCTGGCCAAAAACTACAAAAAAAAAAGAAAAGAAAAAGAATAAAAGTGCTTGATGACAGTTAACATATAGTCCCATTATTCCTAACGTTCTGGATGAAAGTTGTCTTAAAATTGTCAGGGGATATAATGGAATGAGAGTCAGATGGCCTTTAGGGAGGCACACACTATCCATGATTTGGTTCTCCTGGGTTCCCCAACTCTCAATATATCCTGAGATGGCCCCAAAGCCTTGATATGGTGCCATGAATGACTGGTCACATTCTCTGGGGTTGCCAGGAGTCAGAAATATTTCTCTATTATTTTATGTCACATTTGCATATTTATCCTTGTGCTTAATATAAGTCATGCTTCCAATAAAATAGCTATTATTGAGTATCTTGACTCTTATCAGCATTAATATTGAACAAGTATGCTTGCCTATAGTTCTTGAGTTATACCAACTTAACATCAGTAAATACCATGTTTTTATTATAAGAATAATACGTTTTGCAAATACTAAACCAATTCACTAAAACTTTTCACCTTAAGAAAAATTTTCCTTTCTGGGTTAGAGGTCACAGTAGCTTCCACCTTGGCTTGATTTGGTCTCCGGTGGTTATGCAGGTTCGAGTTCAGTTCCGCCCTTTTGAGAAGAGTGGGAGTCCACACAAACCTTTCTTAAGGCAGTGAGCAGCAAGAAGGCGTGCTCCACCCATCTCAGCTGCTCAGTGACTGCCAAATGGTGTTATCTGGAGATGGGACGGCCTGATGATGCCCAGTGCTCACCTCACTGCTCTGGAAGGACTCACTACCTTTGCCTCCTACATCCAGGCCACAGACTTAGCAAGGAGGGGGGATAAACCCGGGGCTGATACTGGGCACTCGGCATGCACAAGAGACCAACAAGCAGATTTTGGCCTGGACTAGGACACTGAACTCTTTTTTTTTTTGCAGTTTTTGGCCGGGGCTGGGTTTGAACCTGCCACCTCCAGCATATGGGGCCGGTGCCCTACTCCTTTGAGCTATAGGCACCTCCCGACACTGAACTCTTCTTTAAGAAGAGCTTGCCTTAATTATTCAAATCACTATCTGGAGGGCTACCCAGTGCAAAACAAAAATAAAAACCATGCAGGGTGTAGACAGACCTCAACTGATTTCACTTTCTTACCATTACCCACTCACTGTTAACCTACCACTCACTCAAGGTACCTCTTACTTTTGCCAAATCCAGGATCAAAGTTCCGCCTAAGTGCTGTTCTTCTCAGTCCTCATCTTTCTATCTCAGTATCACCTGCCACTTAATTCACCCCCTTAGTGAACCTCTTTCCCTCTTATGTTCCTTTTCTTAACCATAAAGATGTACCACCGTCATCTTTCTTTTTCTTCTCTATTTTTTCCAGGGCATCTAATCTTCTGTCCTAATTTACCTCTCTGGGGTAAAACCCTATATTTCTGTTTGGTTCTAATCCCAACTTCTTTTTTATACCCGAGCAACCTAATTCTATAAAAAGGGCTGGAAATCACAGTGTCATCTCTGGTTCTGCCCTCTCCCTTTCCCTGCGCATCTGCCCAGTCACTTTAGAATATTAAGTCTTTTTCAAAAGCTCCTAAAGTGCTCTGCCCATTCCCATTTACAATCATATTGTATTCTCCCACCCAGTCTTTCCCCAAATCAAACAATACAAATGATCAGAATGCAAAATCAAAAAAAGAAAGAAAAACTTATTTTGCATCATCTCAAGGCTGAGTCGTATATAACTTAGCACTTCCAGTCAGAATTAGCTAGAGACCTGACCCTTCAGCAGAGCAATGGGCTGGAGAGGCAGGCTTTGTGGAGAGGGGCTAAAGTCCCTTGATCATATCCTACTCCCCCTAATTCCTCCCACTGTACCCCTCCCTGGAGCATGCACACAATGTCTTAACATTTCAACAACAGTGTTAGGAAGCCCTCCGTCATGGAATCCTCCAAATTTGTAGGGAAAAAATGCAAATTTACTGTTAAGACTTAAACTAGAGGCTGGCATTTGGAAGAAGGGAAATAGTGCCAAAGGGAAAGCCATCTTCTCGTTCCAAGAGATGATGGGAGAAGAAGGAGAAATATTAGCTCTTGGAAATATATCTGCCAATACGTTCTTCTCAGCAAAGTATCACAGGAATGGAAAAACAAGTGTCTGATGTACTCAATGCTAATATGAAGCCAGTGGACAATCTAATACATGCCCACCTCAGAGAAAAACTCAATTCAATTCCAGTTGGGGGGATGTGGAAAGCAAGAGGAGGGGAGGGAAAGAAGAGGGGATGGGTGGTCGTCTACTTAATGGACATAATGTGAGGGTATATGACACCCCTCCTGGGTGCAGGGCACTACAACAGGAACTCTTCCTAGCACATGCAAACATTAAACCTAATTGTTTGTACCCTCACAATAATCTGAAATAAGAAGAATAAAATGCATTTGCTCTCCCTAAAATTTGGGGGGAGACAAAATCTTCTTCATTGTTAAAAATGTACTATTTGAATAGGCGAGAGCCAAGGTGGTTCCGTTCCCTACTTCTTGTGGTATAAAACGAGCCAGCGAGGCAGAAAAGGATAAACACATGGAAAGTCAGCGCAGTGCGCTCACCTAGCATTCGCAGTGCTGCTTTTGAATTTTGAGAGTTTTAATTTTCTGCAGGAGTCCTGCATGCAGGTTTTCATGGGTACTGATGGGTTTCAGGGAGATCCTGGGGTTCCTCCCCCTGTGACCCTCAGCTGAGAGGAAAAGAATAAGCACTACAAGAAACTCCTCTAACTGTTTCATTTACCTAGCTAATGACCAATATGAGTCCCAGTCTGGACCGTCAAATGAATTTCTAAATCTGTTGGGCTTTATAGTGATGCCTGCAACTAGAATCAAGGGTCTTTAACCCCGGATGTGCACCAGGACTGCCTGAGGAGTTAGAATGACACGTAACCATAACCCTGGGCCCAAACTGATAACCAGTAAACCCAGTATCTCCAGCAGTGGATGGGGGGCCTGGCATCAGTATTTTTCACAATCTCCCCAGGTAATTATAATGTATAGCCAGGGTTGAGAATGACTTTGTTAGCTGCAAATTACTATTATCCAACAGCAGCAAATAATATTCACTCACAGGCCTCATGCCTGAGTCAGCAACACTTAACTTTATTTCTCATCAGTCAGAAAGATAATGTTGTAAGCACAGAAGGGTATTTTACTGACAGAAGAATCTATTGCCCATTTCTTATTTAACCAAGTTAAATTATGTCAGGAGCACAAATTGAGGCATTCTATTATATCACAAAATAAGCATTGTCCTTAGTTTATACATGCTCTGATATTTGTAAGGTAGGACAAAAACAGGGGCTCTCAACCCTGGCGCTGTTGACATGCTGATAATTCTTTGGGGGGTGGGGAGTCTGTCCTGTATGTTGTAAGCTGTTGAGTTTCACTCTTGACTTTCACTCCCTTGATGTCATTAGCATCTCCCTCCCAGTTGTGACAGCCAAATCCAGACAATAGAACAACATCATAGTGATCCAGACGTTTGCATAAAAGGGGGAGAGGTAGAAAAGGGGCGAACACTAATCCCGGGGGTTAATCCATTACAGTCAAAACCGCTGTCAAGATAAGTAAAATTTCCAGTCTAGCCGTCCTTGACAGCTACTTCCTCTTGAGGATCTTTTCTCTTTCATTGTGGCTGTTACTGGTTTTAAGGAATGCAAGCGTCTGTAACTCAAGAAAGTGAGGTGTCAAATTGAAGGCTATTTGGAAGTCCAGGACCAAGGATGGTCTGCAAAGAAGACATTAAGATGTGGTGGAATGAGCAAGAGTTTCGGGTTTTCATAATTTCACCTGACTCCGTATCTTCCTTCCTCTCTCTCTCTCTCTCCTTAGATAACAAACACATATGGAGTTAAGGCCAACCAGACTTTAGTATTCTCTGATACTGCAAATGCAGTTTATCATCAGTGATTATTCCATTTAGGAAATTAAGTTGGTTAAGCTCAAGTTAAGTGAAAATGCATCAGAAACATGAAAAGAACCTTGGGATACAAATTTCTTTAAGTATGGTGTATGTGAGGACAAACATTCTCTTTTTTAAAATTTCCAAATGGAACATGGAATGGGGCAATCTTTAAAACATATATTTTAAAGTAAGGTAGTTGGAAATTGGAAACATAATGGGTGTGAAAGTCACTTTAGGAGGTCCACTAGTCCAAATTCAGTTCAAGCAAGATTTAAATACATCCACAGTTGGAGGATAGCTCTCATTGTTAATTTCAAAATGGCTCTCTACTTTGAGGGGGGTTGTGGGATGTCCCCCACTGGCTAAAAAATTCTAGTAAACCTTATAACAATGTGAAAAGAAGCAGCTTTGTTAATGTATAATTTGGTTTTGAATAGACCAAAGCTTGGGGGGGGGGAGGATTAAAACAAATAAACAAACAAAAACTAACCTTTTCCTATGGGCTGGAGAAATAGCCAGGCTTTTGCAAGATTCCCCGACAGAGAACTGCCGTCCCATGACAGAGAAGAGTTTAAATTTACTTCCTACCTCTCTTCTTCCTCTTCTATCTTTGAACTGTATGTATCAGGACACTTGAATTTTTAATATACATACGCCCAATTCCTTACATTTCCATGTAGTATATAGACTTTTATCCAGGGTCTTGCAAACTCTAACACCCACAAGTTGGTCTACTTGGCAGTTTAAAGTGGCAGGCAAAGAATGACCTAAGATTTCATTTATTTTTGTGTTTTTTAGGCTAGAGGGTAGGGAATTTCTCTCCTCTTTTTTTTTTTTTCTGGCCCACAGTGACCTCAGTTTAGGCAAGTGTGTCCTCGTAAACAGACTTTGTTCCATTTTAAATTTAATTATGTAGACATTTGTACATGTTTGAAAGTTATTGTTTTTGTGGTTAAATATTTCTTACTTTACAGATTTGTTACTTGTTGCTATTCAAAAGCATTGTGTAAGCATCTCTTTGTAACATTAGCCTGGAGCCTCATCACAGAGCCGTAAAATTACTGAGTACAATAAAACAATGTCTAAACAAAGAAATCCATTTTAATATAATTTTATTATTTCTCTACAACCAAATTCTACACATTCAATCCTAGGATACTTGGTTCTGAATTTTATGTTGTTTACTTTTTTGTTTTTGAAAGACAAACTTCCAATGGAAATGAGAAGAAATTTGATTGTATCTTAAAGCAATCTGAGTTTTCCACCTAAAAAATTTGCCAAACTGTCAGTTAGGAGCAAAGAGTCTCCTATGGGAGGAAAGAACTCCAAATAACAAGCGTTCAAAGCTAATTGACTAATCAGATATACCTCAGTAAGACCCTTGGCATTCCAGGAGTATGTCTGGAAACTATCTCAATTACCAAATTCCCAAATACTGAACATGTTGGGGCAAACTTCTCCCTGGATTTCTGCTGAATTGCCTTTTCATTCGCAGTTACATTCTTCCTTTGTCTGTTCTTAACATCACAAATGTAGCTTCCTTTCCAACATTTGCCACAAAGAAAAAAAGTGTGACAGTGATGAGAACCGGAGGACCCAAGAGCTGCTCTGAGGAAGAAAGGAGGGGCTGAGTCACACCCTTGCTCAGGGTGCCATCTCTGCCACTTCACACCACACACAAGGCTCAGTCACCCACTGGGCCCTCAGGGTGGTTTGCAAATAGTTGAGGACTTTAAAAATACTGGGTGAGCGTCTCCTCTCCCTTTTCCCCTCCCTTCCTTTTTGTCTTCCCCTTCTTAATGGTAGATGCAGTTAGACACTGGTTGAGATCTTGCACTTGAAGAACTTAGACTTGAGAACTCGCCAGACTCCGCACTTGCTCTACCACTGTTTAGTCCTGGACAAGTTATTTAATTTCTCTGTGCTGAGTTTGTTCATTTGCAAAACTTGTCTCTTATAAGGTTGCTATGAGTATTAAATGAGTTCATATATGGTACAAAAAACTCCTAGAGGGGTGTCTAACACCTAGGAGTACTCACTGGGAAATAATAAAAAACTAAGAAAACAAAAAGGAGCTCCTATTGTATATCATCAAGTGTTTAGCTAGGCATGAAAAGGAAACTCTGATGTGCAGGATATCCCGTGTATGGGGTCCACGTAGCCCCCACATTGTGTCACCCAATTCAGCTCTGCTAGAAATTGACTAGTATTTCTGATTTCCAGTCTCAGTGGAGAGAAAATGTGATTGGGCCCAACTTGTGCTGGATGTCCCCCAAACTGAGCTTACGTGGCCACGAGGCCAAGGTCCTTTAGTGCATGAATAGCTTTAGGAATCCACTTCTTGGAGACAGTTCTTAGCAAAAAAGGGAGGCATGAGTTAATAGACCCTCAAACAGTACCTGCTACATTATTGCATTAGTCTTACAGAGCTTCAAAATACAAGAGACAGGTTGACTTAAACAACACAAGGGTTTCCTGCATTTCTGATTAGGATGCCAGCAGGGTGGTTTCTCCTGAGGACTCTTCCCTTGATTACAGGTGGCCTCTTTCTCTCTGTGTCCTTGCCTGGTGTCTTTCTCCGTGTGAGGGCACTCTTCTTTTTCTATTTATTTATTTATTTTTGAGACAGAGTCTCATTGTTACCCTTGGTAGATTGTCATGGCGTCATAGCTCAAAGCAACCTCAAACTCTTGGGTTTAAGTGATTCTCTTGCCTCAGCTTCCCTAGTTGCTGGGACTAGGCACCTGCCACAATGACTGGCTATTTTTAGAGACGAGGTCTTGTTCTGGCTCAGGCTGGACTCAAACCTGTGAGCTCAGTCAATCTACCCACCTCGGCCTCCCAAGTGCTAAGATTACAGGTGTGAGCCACCATGCCCATCCTCCTCTTTTTCTCTTATAAGACACCATTCCTTTGGATTGGGCTATACCCATGTGACCTCTACCTCCTGAAAGGCCTTATCTCAAAATATAGTCATATTGGAGATTAGGGCTTCAATATATGAATTTTAGAAATATAGAGTTCAGTTTATAAAAATTAGGGAAGACCATGTGCGTTGGGGTGTGGTTCTTGTCTTAGAAAGTGGAGAAGATCACATCTGTCTGGTCTAACCTTAAATTGTCAGTGATTATAATACTGGGGGGTGTTAGGGCAGAGGGATTAAAAAGCCTCCTTTATTTTTTTTGAGAGAGAAAGAGAGAGAGTCTCACTCTGTGCCCTAGGTAGAGTGCTGTGGCATCCTAGCTCATAGCAACCTCAAATTCTTGGGCTCAAGCAATGCTCTTGCCTCTGCCTCCTGAGTGGGACTGTACCTCCAGGTGGGACTGTAGGTGCCTGCCACAATACCCAGGTAGTTTTTCTGTTTTTAGTAGAGACAGGATCTCACTTTTGCTCAGGCTGGTCTTGAAATGCTGAGTTCAGTTGATCCACCTGCCTCAGCCTCCCAGAGTGCTATGATTACTGGCATGAGCCACCATGCCCAGCCAATACAATGTATTATGTACGATGACAGGCTCTTGTTTTTGCTCATGCGGGTCTTGAACTCTCAAGCTCAAATGATCCACCTGCTCCCGCCTCCTGGAGTGCTAGAATGACAGGTGTGAGCCACCACACCCAGCTAGATTAAAAACTTTTGAAACTATTTGAAGGTGACTTAGAGATTTTTAGTAGCATGGAGGACTTCTAATAAAAATATTGCCCATTGTTGCTGAAGCTATAGTTAAAGGGCATTGATTAGATATTATTTAAAAATGTATTGGATTAAGTTAGCAATTGAATTTATATGTATACATATTTAATGCATTTTTAATGTAACTAATTTATAGAGAGACTTAAAAATGTTCATATGCTTTAGTTCTCGATACTACAAATGTTCTGATCTGAGCTGCAGAGGAGACACAATAATGTAAATGCATTCCGCAAGGGTATAGCCCTCTTCTAGGCTTTTCTCAGCTTGCTGCTTAAAAATTTTCTTAGAATTTTTCATTTGTCTGAAAATAAAAGGCTACATGTCTTCATCACGCTGGACAAGATGTCCACTCTCCAGGTTATTAGCTGTAGGTAGGAAGCCTTTCCTTAAACAGAATGAAACTTCAGTAAAGTGACAAATGAGAAAAGACAAATGTCATCAATACAGGGAGAAAATTACACTAAAAGAGCCCAAATGGGTAAATTTTAAATTCCTATAAAAATTCTCTCTTTTTTGGAAAACAATTTTTTTCTTTAAACCATAATTGATAGTGTCTCCTTGGAAACCATCCTAAGGGACTAGTTGAGTTACTGGAAACCACGCAGTTTAAACTTAAATTATAGTAATATGTTGCCTCTTCTTATTAATGCCAACCAGTCTTGCTAGTAAAGAAAATTTGAGTACCTTTCTATCACGTTGAATCTGGTGGAAAGATGCTCCAACTCAGAAATGCAAGCCGAGAAAAACGTGTGCACATTTCTTGTTTTAAAGTAGTATATTAACATTTTAATTTTACTCATAGGTTAACGTAGCTCTGCACCCAAAATAGATAGTCAGCTTGCTGGGCCTGCAAAGATTTGTGGGAAATTCTCTAAGCTCACAGCATGAGCTAACATCTCCCTCTTGGTATCTTAACACTATTGTTGCCAACTTTAAGCATGAGGTTAATAGCAATTTAGTGCTATGTAACAGATTCCTCCCCCCAACTTCTCTTTTTAATGATGCAAGGCACTGTCTGTCCTAAGAGTCTTGAAGATGAGAAAGTAGAATAGACTTGGTTTCCGAGGTATTCACAATTCAGTGAGGGAAATTTAAATTGACTTCACTACTCACCACAATGTAGTTTATTATACCGGAGATACAGCAACCATGTGGGACCACGGGAGAAAACGAACTCACAGATGACAGATGTGCAGACACAGCGCACCTGTTGCTGGTTGTCCAAGGCTCTATCTCAGCATAAGAACCTCCCTATCAGGGGAGCAGGGGAGGTGACTTTGCAACAAAGCCCAAGAGTAACTTTGGGATGTTCACGTGGAAGCAATGGAGAAAAACATTCAATTAGCATCTCTCTGGAAGTTGATATTAACTCTGCTATTATATTTTTGCTACTCAGAGGCCAACATGCTTAGAAGCAAAGAGACTTAGCTTCCTGGTACCACTACTTCAGGATGGGAGCACAAACCTGTGGAATGTGACACCACCCTGATCAAAAACGGAATGTTTAGTGAAGAAATCACTGGTGTTAAGGTAAATTTAATAAGTTTCTCTATTGAGAAAAGTGAGTTTCTCGATTTCTCAGATAATCAAAACATTACTTATGATGGACAAGCTTCTTTATTAGAATGTACTTACTTTACGATACTGTGTTTTGCATATATTATAATTTAATATGCATGGGTGAACCATTTTGGGGCATAGTCATTAGAAACTTAAGAGCTTAAATGCTCTTACTGATAAAACTTATATTTTCATATTTTATTAGAATGTGCTTACTTTATGATACTGTGTTTTGCACAGTATAAATTATATATTATAATTTAATATGCATGGGTGAACCATTTTGGGGCATAGTCATTAGAAACTTAAGAGCTCTTAAATGCTCTTACTGATAAAACATATGTTTTCTATGGGGTGCGTTTTATTTATGTGTTTGTTTTTTAAAGATGGGATCTCACTCTGTCGTCCAGACTGGAGTGCAGTGGCATGATCATAGCTCACTGCAGCCCTGAATTCCTAAGCTCAAGGGATTCTCCTGCCTCTTCTCTCAAAGCTCTGGGATTATAGGTGCAGCCCCTGTGCCTAGCCTTTTCTGCTGGATTTAGATATAAAGTCCTCATTGAGCTAATACTAAGTTTACTTTTTGGCAAGCGCCTAAGACTTAGCAGATTCACTGGTCCCTATGATATAAATTGGAAACAAATATTTATTCCCTAATTTCTTGGTGCCAACACTTTCTGAAGTCTATCTATTAAGAAATAGAAAGAAAATGGATCCAAAGTCGCAGCTTCTTCAAGTTACCATGCCTGCCAGAGCAATGAACCAGACACTACGTGAAGAGAGAAGCTCTAAGACCTCCTCCCTCAGAACTATTCTCTCAGTCTGTTTACCAAATGAGATTTTGCTCTTGACTACCGACCTGGAGGCTGTATTCTTCCATTTCCTTCCTTACTTTGTCATTGGTCTCAAAGCTCAGTTCTCTATCTTCTCTCAGTTCTTTTCATAATAATTCTGCATATTTTCTACTCTGCATTAGAAAACACCTCAAATTACCACAATACAAAGACATTACTAACAAATAAGCACACTTTTGATGTTTTAAGCTATATTGATGTAAGAGCCAGGCAACTTCCTAGCTCTCCTTAGGGGTTGATGTTTCCACTTTTTGATCAATTTAGAATAGTAAATTTGACACATACATGGAGCTTATTATCCATTGATCACCAAATGCATTATTCCTATGTTAGGAACACTATACCTCTGAAATGGAGACTAATATTAAAAATTAATTTAAAAAATAGCTCTTATTGAACTGTCTGCTATGTAAAAAGAGGATTTGAAATGCATGCAATTTCATTTTAAAAACAATACAAAATAAAGTACATGTGATCTTTCAGTCACTTCCTACTTTCCCTGTAGTTATGGTAAAACACAGGGCTAAGATGACAATAAGCTGGGGTGATGATGATATGATGACAATTTAGTATCCTGTAGAAACATAAAACCTCATGTACTTGTTGTGAATATTTGACATGCTAATTTTGACCAAAACATTTTGACCATGTCAAGGGAATGTTTTTATTTTATTTTTTGAATGCCATACAAAGAAAAAAAAGCCAAATGTCTGTGCATACAAAACATCCATGGCTACCTACTGATCTATCTTCTGAACTCTTTTAATATTTCATTTGTACCTTTATTATTATAGCGTTTATCACTTTTTTCCTTGTATTAGAGTTATTTGCATAGTTCAATTCCCCTAACAGCTCCAGGGCAGAATATATCTGATTCATTCTGAAATATCTCCATAACACCTATCCCAGAGGTCAATAAATGAGAATGCCAGACATTAATTTCATATCATCATTTCAGAATTAACAGTGACAAATTCACATTGACTTATAATGTATTTTGGGAACAAATTCCTATGCATATGGAAGCCAAAGAAAATAATGCACATTTCTGAATGAATGAAGGATAGCAAATAACTTCAAAGCCACCAACAGACCATGTGCATTACCTAGGATCAAGGACCCTGCATGGATAAAAGGCGAAAGAAATCATCCACCTTGAAACATTTTTTTTCCTTAAAATATAGGTTTACTGTGTAAAGCTCCTTTAATTCCTGGGTTCATCCCTATGAAACATTGTCATTGAAGTTTAATCATCCCAAATCCCATAATAACATTTTGAGGAAAAATAGATTGGTATAAAAATGCAGAGTATGGTAGAGTTGTAAGTCTAGCATTAGGAAGATTTGACCTGGTTATAAAATTCATTCATGGAAGCACTATGGTTAGAATTGGTGGGAAACCACCTAGCTCTGTGTTTGCTAAAAAGAACTAACAGGATATAAAAAGAGATACCTTTAAGTAAAGCTTTTATAAATCTGCAACAGATAATCACAATACGTAGATTTCTTAAAGTTAAGCAGGTGCTTCCACGCATAGTAAGTTTGATGTTATTTTGTGTGTGTAAGCTTTTGTTAAGAAAAGAAAGCAGAGACATTGAAGGAAAGTATACAAACTGTTCTGCACATGTTTTTCTTAAGAAAAGAAATTTGTAACACAGGTGAAGAGTGGAAATACTCAACTGTTGATCAATGTCGTTCCTCCAGACTCTCGCTACACCCATCTTGTTCTTTCTTTTTTGCTTCAGATTTAGCAGCTCCAGCAGGGATTGTAATTTATGTGAAAAAGTAGACTTTTTTTTCCTTTTTAAATGTGCATATATCTACAGATGTAAAAACTTTAGAATTTCAAAATATGATAAAAATTTTGTCACTTTATAGGTTTTAATTTAATTTATTTTAAAAGCTTCACTATTCTTTTGATAGTAGCTGACAGGTCCAATCCTGTTCCCATATGCTTTCTGCTATTTTAAAAGAAACAGTACACAATTGCCTCAGAGAAGCACCATGTGTTTCCAAAGTGTGAATCTGAAGACTATCCATCTGGACGTGCTGGCATCTTTCTGAATTGTATGTGATTGAAAGAAATGTATTCAACATTTTGCAACTCTTTGGCTAGATGAGGAAGAGAATAAAGTAAAGGAGATCTTTTTCATTTCCACTTATTGAAAATGAAATCTGTTTCTTCAGCTTGGATGCCCCCAGTCATCCATTAAGGCCCAAGTCACCTGTTGCTTCTTTAGTGAATTCTGTGGAGCCCAAGCTCTGTATTTGCCCCATGACTTGATTCATACTTATGTGAAAATGTTTATTTACAATCAATTAATTTTATAGAAGGAGAGAGGGCATAAGGCGGGATCTCACCAAATGTGCACATTGTGAGGGTGTATAATACCTTCCCCCCCCAACCGTGAGTGGCTCTTCTACAAATGAACTTTACCCTGGAAGTGAGAACAATGTAACCTAAATATTGTATCCTCTTATTAATTTGAAGAAAAAAAACCAATTGATTAATTTTTAAAAAATACTGCTTCTTCTACAATTTGTGAGCTCCTAAAATGAAAGGCAGATGGTCTTTGACATAATTCAATTCAATAAAATATTATTACTAATATACTATAATATAATGCAATATTATAATATTATAACAATCATCCAGATACTAATCTAAGGGCTGTAGAGATAGTTATGAATAGGCAGAGATCATTTTTATCCTACAGAGTTTACAATCTAGGTGGAAATTTAGCAATTGAACAAGTAAATATATTTAAAGATTTAAAGGTGATGCTTGGTGTGACGTTAAGATAACTACATTTGAAACTTCATGTAGACAAAAATGAAGTTGGAAGTTCAAAGTTTCTTTAATGATGTTTTTATTAGCAGTAGTTTTTGCCTTGTATGGCATGTTCAGATTAATTTCCACATTGTTGGAATCATTATACCCCTTTCTTGTGAAGGTAAAGATAGACACTAAAGTATGGGTCAGAACAGTGCTAGGTTCATATATATGCCATTTGTGATGAATTTATAAGTCTTCTATGCCCAACTTATTTATCTTTTTTTGAAATTTTACTTGTGTCAAATTAATCCTAAAATTAAAGGATTTTTTCAGATTGTTTAAGAAGCAGATAAATTATATTGAATTTATAGCTTTAAACACATCTATGATATAAAATATTTTCACATATTAATTAAATAGGACTGATGATTTTATAATAAACTAAGAGATTGAGACACCTTGCCATGGAACATTGAGGGCAGAATGACTTCATGTATTTTGATCATGTTAGAATTGTCTTAGCCAGTTTGGGTTGGTATAAAAGAGTATCATAGACTAGGTGGCTTAAACAGCAGAAATGTATTTCTCTCAATTCTGGACTCTTCAAAGTCCTAGATCAAGGTGCTGACACCTGGTGTCTGGTGAGGGATCTCTTATTGGTTTGCAGGTAGTTGCTTTCTTTTGGATTCTCACCTGGTAGAGAGCAGAGAGAGACAGAAAACAAGTTCACGTGTGTTTTCATAAGGGCACTAACCTCATTCATAGGGGCTCCATCCTTTTGACCTAATTTCCTCTTAAAGGTCCCACTTCCTAATACCATAATATTGGTTAACATCTAAACATATATATCTAGTGAGGGTGATGTAGACTCAAATATTCAGTTCACAGCAGAGTGCATAACTGGTTCCATTATTAATAATTCAGCAACAAAAATTATTCCACCCAATTTTGGTTAAATTCACTGTCACACAATTTAGATCAATAATTAAAACCTATTTCTGCCCAACACGGGGACAATTGGATTATGATTTCTACTAGAAATAGAATTCCTCACGACAAGCTCATTTCTACTTAGACTAAGATTTCTGTACCAAGTATAAAGCTTGGGCAAGTTTAAATAAATCACCTTTGACCTCTTTTCCTACTATTAAAGTGCAATTCATTTAATTAATAATGTAGACAGACTTTATCCATATAGGTTTTTCCTGCCATCTGAATTCTTTCTTGTAGTGGGGGTTCTTTTCCTGTCCAAATTCTGAATTGAAGTACTAGCCTCAGACTAGAAAAGCACTGATGAATATGAATTTCAGGCACTCTTTGGAGGTCTGGTGGTTTGTATGCTGTTAGTAGAAAGAAACTGTCCACTTTTCAGCAGAGGTGAAGAAAAAAAAAAGAGTGCTGTTACAAAATTAATATGAGACCAGCTTAAAAGATGTGTTGGAAAGGAGAAAAAAGAAAAATTGAATACTATCCAAGAGCCAATAATATAAAAGTTTTCATTTCTTGTCCAAAGGAAATGCCTACTGTTTTCAAACTTTTTCAAAGTTTTTCTTTTGCTGCATATTAGAAATAAATTTGAAATCCAAATTATTGTCCAACAATATTGAGTATATTTCTCACTCTGAGCAGTTTTCTCTGATCTACAAGTTAATGTAATGAAGAGAAAACCCTGAGAATCTTTTACTTTGTCATGCCTGTGCTGAGGACAGATGACTCACTGTATGAATTCAAGTTAAATCACTTAACCTTTTTCTCTTGTTCAGTCCATCTGGGAAACTGCATACAAGCACTTCACTATGAAACAGATGGTGCACCAAAGCTAAATTTTCCTAGATTAAAAAAGAAGAAAAATGTGTTACAAGCACTGAAAGAACCAAATGTGGAAAAAGACCAAGGATTAAATAGAAAAGAGTTATAATCTGGATCAGACCTTTTCCCCTTAACAAATAATGTAATCTTTAAAAAATAAGTCCTGGAAAATAATTTCAGGACAAAGTTAGTAAAATGTTTCATAAGCACCATATGGATAAAGGTGGTAATGAATAATGGTAAGTAAAATGGTCTGTTTATTAATTCATTAACCTATACGTCTTAGAAAACAAGTTTGGTTACTTTAGGGTACTTTTAAGTTATCTGTTTGATAACTATTAAGTTAAATACTAATAAAACATTTCTTCAGAAAATGTGGGAGGCTCATCTGAATTATAGCTCTGAATTTAACATTAGTTGACAAAAAAATTCCAAAATGTTCTGTGATAATTGTTTTCTAATCTACTACTCATGCAAAAAAAAAAAAAAAAATATATATATATATATACACACACACACACAGATACAAACACATTGAAGAAAGGCAAGTTACTGCCCCTTGCTAACTTTGTATTTTAATCTTATTGTATATAAAAGTCTATTAAGTTCAAGTGTATTTATATGCCAATATTTGTGTCTGTCAGTTTACAGAAGAAGAAAAGTCCTGTTGCAGCTACAATGAAGATCAACAAAGATATTTTGATAAATAATGTAGAACATAATAGAAAGTATCTGCACCTTCTTATTTCCTGAATGCTTGTGATAAACCTGGGGGGAGTTAGCATACTATTTAAAAGACATAGACTGTAGAGGAAGCTGGATATGAAACCTGAGAAATTCACATTGCAGACGTCCAGATGCCACGTTATAAAAACCCAGATTGGACTTTGGGTAAGGCACTGCCTCCGAGGATAGGCTCTACTGTGTTTGAGGCAGATGCTATCTCACTAACTCAAAGCAACCTTCCTTTGATTAATTCTCAGCATTCTCTTTATAAAGCAACTTAAACATATGTACATGGTTTTTCTTCAAAGAATCACTTTTTATTGAAGTTAGTTCATAGTGCTATAACTAAGACTTACGTATGAGGCGTGGCTAAATGCTAAGAAGCAATGAGAATCAAAACGCAAAGACTGCCTTTCTTAAGAAAGGAAGGACTTTTACCCTAATTTCCTTCTGAGGAAAGGTAAAAGCATTGACTACAATTATGGCTTTTAATGTTCATAAAAGATGCTAATAGTCAAATATGAACTAGACTTATTTAGAAAGTGGCCATAAAACATATATGAGAATATAAACTTGTTTTCCCTCCATTTTTAGATAAGAGCATCTCTGTCAGGTCTCTCCCCACAACAATTTAAATTATGTGTAAGTAATTTATATATCAGTAATGTTTTCATCAATCTGATCAAAGTTTTCAAATTTAGCCCCTTGAGATAGTATTAAAAGAGAGTTCTAGACACAAGTACATTTTGAGGAAGTTCTTTATACTCATCAGCCTCTTGGAGTTTCATGTTGTATAGTCATTCCTACCTCTGGTATTGACCTTGAGAGGGTCTGCTGTAACAAAGCTATTTGTCTTTTTTGATCATGAAATTCTTGTTTGTCTTATGCACATTCTGTGTAACTACTGCTTCTTAGAACCGATATTGGAACATCTGGGTGTAAACTTTCGCAAGCGGAAATATCTCTATAAGCTGTACTGTTTAGGTAGCAGAAGTGCTCACTAATCTTGTAGGCACACAAAAAGAGAAAAGGGACAGTTATGGAAGTATTGATTAAAAGAGAAAGAATATTTTAAAATTAATAACCTTTGACTTTGTGTTCAATAATGTAGTTAAACATCCCTAAGCAGAGAAAATCAGTAATGTTTGGCTACATCTATACTAGATTAGCTATTTTTGCTTTTGTTTTTACTTAAAATAACACTAAGCTTTCAGACCAGTGTCACCCCTAGACTTTGCCATTCTCTAGTCCAAGCATGCTTAATTCTTTAGAAAGGCTTCTAAGGTCTCCTTATGGTTGGACCACTGAAAAACAGGCCATCAAGAGAGATTATCATGGCCTCTCTCTGCTTTCCCTTGAAATTGTCCACAGTGATCCCAAAGAAAAGTCTTGGTGGTTGTTGATGGTCTTAAATTTCCATATATGTCTGTTTTCACTTGCATTATAGAGAGCTAAGATCCAACCTCCTGTCCTTTTACCTAAACACCATGTTCACATATGATATAAGAAATTGTATTCCCTTTAGAAAGCTCACTCAGGTAAGTACATAGAGTTCTAAAAATACCATGAAGAATTCATCTGTCTTTACTACACACCTATTAGAATGGTTATAATTAAAAAAAAAATTATTGTCAGAGCTGGCAAAGATGTATAGAAATTGTTCTCTCATAAATTGCTGGTGGAAAAGTAAAAGAGCACAGCTTTTCCAGAAGTTCAGCTATCTCTTATAAACTTAAGACATACGTTGAATGTGTGACCCAACAATTATACTACTGTGGAGAAATGAAAACTTACATTTACGCAAAACCTTCAGATAATGCTCACAGCAGTTTTAATTGTCGTAGTCCCAAACTAGAACAATCCAACCCAAACGTCTGTCATGAGTGAAGGATAAACACACTGTGGCAATCCATCTTATGGAATAATTAATGTTCAGCAATGAAAAGAAAGAACTATTGATACATGCAGAAGTATGAATGAATCACAAGTTAATATCACTGAATAAAAATAAAAGCCAATATCAAAATGTTACATACTGTATGATTCCATTTATATTACATCCTTGAAATGATAAAACTACAGGAATGAAGAACAAATCAGTGGTTGCCAGGTGTTGGTGAAGGAGGAGGTGAAAGGGTACTAGAAGGAACTTCTCTTGTGATGACCGAATAGTTCTGTGTCTTGACTGTAGAGGTGCTCATATGTGTTTACAAATGGAATAGAATTTCATACAACTATATGCACACATAAACAATAAAAAGAGGGAAGGTGCATACAAAAACCTCTGAAAACCATATAAGATCCAGTTAATTGTGTCAGTGTCAGTTTTGTGATTTCGGTGATATATTATAGTTTTATAAGATGTTCTCATTAGGGTAAACTAAATGATGGGTATAGAAACCTCTCTGTACTATTTTTTGTAAATTCTTGGGATTTTATAATTATTTCAAAATAACGAATGTTGAAAAACCTTTCAAAATGTTATCTGTTTTTAAGAAGCCAGGTTTCCTGGACCATTGACGCATTCAACTACGTAAAAACATTTTCTGACTACTCTGAAGTTCTGTCCTTGTTTGAGAACTCCTGATCATTTTGTCTTCAATAAAATTCAGAGGTGAGATACATGAATGTTTTGGGTTATATGAAGCTAAATGAGGCCGCAGAAAGAGCAAATGACGATAATTTTCAACTTTAAGTTAGAAAAAAGATATTACCTAAGCACACTTTCCAAGAACAATGGAATTTAACATGTAAGGTGCATGGACTGCAGTTTTTAAGCTATGAGGGAATTATTAATGTGTTCCGTGGTATGAATTCATAAAGGAAAAACAAAGTAGAAGGATAATGAAATAATGTAGAAAGCAATCCAATTAAGTGCTTAGATGATTCAAAAGGAGTGATATATTTGTGATTCTGGGTGTGGCATATGATGCCATTATCTGTGAAATTCTGTAAAAAGTCTTAAACTTCTTACAGATGACAATATCCTAAACGTGGCCTGGACAGGCTTCCTTAGTGACCTCTAGAAAGTCACCTATATATTTACAAAGTTGTCTCCGCCCACGGTTTTCTATGTAGAGCTGTAGATGATTGGTATGTTAGTAAAAAAAGAAATACACACATAAATTACTTTAAATAACTTATTTGTGATCAAATAATGACTAAATCTATAGTTATAAATTTATGTTTATCACTTTGTATTATCTTATCCACTCCCAATATATCCACTATGGTCTATACAACATCTTTGATTTCTTTGAGGCACTTGTTTTCAACAACATATTAAAAATCTTCACCTGAATGTCCTTAAATACTGTGCCATGAGTTTCTCCTGTGATTATCGAGTTAATAAGTTACACTTGTAAACATGTTTCTCTTTCCTGAGTCTCAGTCTTGGTTAATGGTATGACCATCCACCCAATTCCTAAGCTGAAATACCTTTTCTTTCTTGCATCCTATCACCAAATGCTGCTGACTCTCTCTTATAAATGTTTTCAAACTCGGATTTTGGTCATTAAATTTGCTATTTTCATTTGAGCATTTCATCTCTTTTGTGTGAAAACCTCCACTGGCTTCTTGTGATGTATTAATTTTCTATGGCTGTCATAACAAATTCAGTGGGTTAAAACTACTCTGCTAAAATCAAGGTGTTAGCCAGGCTACATTCTTTCAGGGAGACTCTAGGGGAGATTCAATTTCCTGCTAATTCAGGTTGTTGGCAGAATTCAGTTCCCTGTGGCTGTAGAGCCAAGGTCCTTAATTCTTTTCTGGCTCTAGGCCCAGGGGTCATTCTAATGTAGAAGCAGCCCACATTCCTTGGTTTGCGGCTCCCTTCCTCTATCTTTGGAGCCAGCAATGGTGGGTTGAATTCTCCTCCCGTTGCATTTCTCTGATCACTCTTCCATCATTGCATCTCTTTCTGACTCAGCCAGGAAAGACTCTCAGCTTCTAAAGATTCAGATTTGGGCTCCATTTTTTAGTCTTCTTAAAACAGAGCAACAGCCAGCCAAGGATTTTGTATCCTGAAAAATTAAACTTCATAAATGATGAAGAAATGAAGACTGTTGATATCTATTGTGCTATTCCATGTATGATACACTTTTGAGCATTCCTGCAGGGGAGCTCTAGTAGTGACCAAACACAGAAAAGTAAAAGTTCACAGCTCTTATAAAACAATAGCACAAGACAGAAAAACAAAACAATATGGTATTACACAACACAATGACTTTTTTTTTGAGACAGAGTCTCTAGCTGTCACCCTTGGTAGAGTGTCGTGGCATCACAGCTCACAGCAACCTCAAACTCTTGGGCTTAAGCAATTCTCTTGCCTCAGCCTTCCAAGTAGCTGGAACTACAGGAGCCTGCCATAATGCCCAGGTTTTGTTTTGTTGTTGTTGTTGCAGTTGTCGTTGTTGTCTTAGCAGGCGTGGGCTGGGTTCAAACCCACCATCCTGGGTCTATGTGGCCGGGGACCTACTGACTGAGCTACAGGCACCACCCCAGCACAATGCCTTTTTACAGATTCATGGGAATAGTCTAGTGTAATTGAGGGTAACCTAGGATAATCTCCCCATCTCAAAGGTTTAATCACATCTGCCAAGTCCTCTTTGTAACATTCTCACTGATTCAAGGGACTAGGACAGAGACATCTTTGGGATCATTTTTTCTGCCTTTCACTAGTGTGTATTAGTTTTAGAAAAGCCAACAAGTGAGTTTAATCTTCTTTTTCCAACCCAAGAAGCAACTGGGAGGAAAAATATACAGAAGTCAGACAGGTTGAAGGGCATAGAAATATCATTTTTATCATTGATTCAGCTGAATGAAGAATGTAACTTTCCCTGGATCCAGGGAAAATCCAGGTCTTACTAATACTTTATCCCTGAATTAGGCCTTTTCACACAGTCATGGGGCAACTGGGAGAGACAGCAGGTGCTGGCGGGAGCCTGCCCTTGAAGGGGCAGCATATGAACTGCGCATGTGCTGTTCCTTTTCAATGTCATGGTTCAGTGGGCTTCTCTTTCTGTTTCTCAAAGGAGTGGGGAATGGGGGAGTGAGTGAGCAGTGGAAATTCCTCTCTAGGCAAACGTGGAACACAGAGAGTGAAAGTGCCCATCATCACAGTCCACTGTCTGCACCCTTCTTTAAATACTGTGTCTTCAGAGTCCAGCCCCACCCACTATTCTTGTTTTATCTCCTACGGGTTTTCTTACAGTTGCTGAACATAGCCTTGCTCTGCATAATTCCCTGCTTTCCTATTCTTCCTTTTCCATCCATCCCTAGATGACTTGCCCAGTCCCTGCGTGGTCAACTCTGACTCGTCCCTCAAGAACAACTTAATATGGTTCCTTCTCTGAGGGAGTCTGTCTGATCTATTCTAGAATTGCTTCTCTTCAGGTTATACTTTCTCATGCTATATTGTCAATGTTTTCCACAGGGTTTGGGTCATCATGGGACCTTTATAATTGCTTTCGAATGAATTTCATGTTAAAATTCATAAATGGATTTACTATCTTCGTCTTGAGAAAAAGAATTATATCTTATTCATCTTCTAGCCCCTGTGCCATCTTCATGCCTGATATGTAGAATGTTCTCCATAAACTTATCCTAAAACAATTTTTAAATTAATGATTTAAATAATTCTGTCAAAAGCAGAATGTGTCATTGGAGATGTCCATCTAACTCTACCTGGATTTCTTTCACCTATTAGCTCTTATTCTTCAAAGAGAATGTTGGATATGTCAACCCAGAGCTCTTTTTGTGGCCAACAAGGTCCTAACCATGTTCTTCCTCAGGACACTTCTGTGATATGATTACCATTCTTTGTTAGCTCTTTCCTTTATTTTTCTTTCATTTTATGGTAACTATAACTACATACCTAACATTATACTAATATCATATTTGCTCTGTTATATATTGGTTTCTTTCCTTTCCTCCTAAATAAACTATAAGCAATAGTCACATTGCTGCTTTATTCAACAGCTCAATCAATGCTGTTGATTGAGCCACATAATGGTCATTAAATTAACCCTTGCTTAATGAATGAAAGAATAGGAGACAGTGTGAAGTGAGAGAAAAAGTAGAACTTAGAAATAAAGAAGGACTGGGTTAAAAAAGGAATCCTCCAATTTGTTAGCTATCTGGCCTCAAGGAAATCATTTAATGTCTAATAATATATGTCTTACATGGGATATTGGAAATAGTGTATACAAATTACCAGGCACTTATTAAGTGTTCAAGAAATGTTGGCTGTTACTGTGTCACTTGCTTTTATAGTTAAAGGCATATATAGAAATTATTAGTGGAGATGCGTTTCCTTAGTGTTGACCTACTATGTTTTTTACACATCTTAGGAGAGAATCAAGTGAAGCTGTAGAGTATATACCCCATGGCTAGGAGCAGAGTCAAGTATTGTTAATATGGATTAATAATATCTACCAAAGTTATTAAGGATGCTGAGGATTTTAAACCCTCCTAAACAAGAAATATTTCAACATTCTCCAAAAAGCTCTTCAGGGTCAGTGCTTCTCATTCAACCTCAGAATGTAAGCCAGCATGTCAATTATAGGACACTGGGGGCTTCTGCAAGGCCAGGTGGTTTAGTGTACATAACCTGTAAGCTGATTCAGAAAAGAAAAAAGCCTGACCTTCCATTATCACATTCTGTTTTGTTGTATCTGCATCTACATAATTTCAGTAATTTCAGTCATATATTTAAGTAGATGATAATATAGAAGTTTTAACTTAAATGATCTTAGTTATTTAAGAAGTAATAATTACTATGTATTGATATCTATGGCTTTCAACAAAACTGTATTTATTGTGTCTGCAGGATTGACAACCACATATTAGGCTCTGTCATATTGATTAACCTTGAACTACCCAGTAAAATAAGGTTAGTTTACACACTTTGTTGTTGATCTATGGCCCCCAAAACTTTCTCCTGATTATAGGAGTCAAAACTTAGTTGGTGTATAATGCAATGGAAAGGATATAAATGTCTTAACAATTTTGTTCAGTTCCCAGCAGTGCAAGTGATTATGTGTCCTTATAAATCCTCTCAAAACCTTACTTTTCTCATCCACAAAATAGGGTTATTAGTCCCACAAGGCTAATTGCCAACATTTAAATGAAAAATCTGCATATGTGGTAATCTTAAGATACTTAAGATATTTAAGGTACTTCATATACACAGGGTGCCCCAAAGGTGTCTACACATTTTAAGAAAGAAATCGTATTAAAATTGTAATTTTACAGATTCATGAGAAGTCACAGTTGACTTCTGTCATTATAAGAGGTGATTAAATGTGACTCATATGTATCTTTTATTATTGGTATATATTGAGTACTATAATTTTATTACAGTTTTTTTATTTCTTAAAATGCATATACAATTTCCTGGTATCCTCTGTATTTTTAGTATCACAGGACTAAGGTACAAGTTTTTGTAAGAGCTTAGTGGTCTTTCAATACACCCCCATATTTCTCATGCAAATAAAAAGCATATATCCCTTTTTTCTGATTTGTTTTCTACTCTTATGATTGAATCTTATAGTGCTCCTGAACCACTGTTAAAGGATATGCCCTGCCTGCTTTAATATATTGTAGTCAAATCATTCATTCATTTACTCATGCAAGAGATATTAAATATCTATTACATGCTGGTCACTCTAAGAAACTTTGAGCTTATGACCTGACTCATCAGGTTCATATTCTTTCAAGAAGGCCCAAAGCTGTAAAACAAAATAAACAAAAAATGGATATATTTGGATTCGGATTTGGGCTGTACTAAAAATAAAACAAGATGACGTGTTACAGAGTAACCTGGGGCATACGTAGACTTGTATTTTTAGAGACACCACTCTTAGGGAAAACATTTCTGTGAAATTAGTAATTAAATAAAACAAGGATATGGAGTTGGCTCAGTAAAGTTTGGGAGAAGGAGAAATTGGTCAAACTATAGGGAAAATCATGGGCAGGCATGATCGGGAGGTGCAGAACCAAGAGAAACTTTTTTTTAATGTATACATTAATGTATTTATGGGGTACAATGTGCTGATTTTAAATACAATTTGAAATGCTTACATCAAACTAGTTAATATAGCTTTTACCTCATTTACTTAATTATTATGTTAAGACATTTGAAACGAGAGAAACTAAAGAGTTTATTGGAATACAGTTTATGGGAAACTCAAGGGAAATTGTGGCAGAGAGAGAGGCAGAGCTTGATCAGATAGGGCCCTGGGGTCAGAGTAAGGATTTTGGATTGTATTCTTTATACTGTGGAAGATCATTCTGGAAGCTAAGGGGACAATGTTTTGTAAGGAACAGAGGTAAAGAACCATGAGATGAATTAGGAAATTGCTTGGTCATCAAGAAAAAGCAATAAAGGCAAAGAGCAGGCAAAGATCAGACAAAGATGAAGGGTGGTGCTTCTCCATAAAGGGAGGACAGGGAGTGGATCTCTGAGGAAGATTCATCATCTGAGAAGGAACAAGTTAATTAAGAGAGGAGCGTGTTGCAAGCTTCTGGATTAGTCAGTAACAGTGGGGTTGAAGGGAAGCAGATGGTGGGTGCAGGACTCAGAAGTGACAATATCTGCAGATAAATTGGATGTTGGTTGAGGGTCAGGGAAGGAGAGAAATCCTAACGTTTGAGTAAATGCATAATCAGTAGCACTGCTGACTCAGATGTTGAAATCCAGGAAAGATTTTTGAAAGGGTAAGTGAATTAAATAAACAAACAAATAATCTGCTTGAAAAGTAGGCAAATAGATATTTTCTCAAAGAAGATGCAAAAATGTCTAATAGGTACGTGGAAAGAATGCTCAACATCAGTAATTAGGGAAATGCAATTCAAATGCACACTCACCTTTCACCTCACACCTGTTAGGATGTTAGGATGGCTACTATCAAAAAGATGAGAGGGAAGTGTTAGTGAGAAGGTGGAGAACATGGAACTCTTGTATGCTGCCTGTGGAACATAAATCAGTATAGCCACCATCAAAACCAATATGGAAGTTCCTCAAAAAACTAAAACTAGAATTACCACATTATCCAGCAATCCCACTGCTGTACATATATTCAAAGGAGACAAAATTAGTATCTCAAAGAGATATCTGCATTTGCATGTCCACTATAGCATTATTCACAATAGCTAAGATATAAAAACAATCTGTCACGAGGAATGGGAGATTTAAATGTGAAATACGTATATCCGTGTGTGTATATGTATACACATATGTATATATATGTGTGTGTGTATGTATATATATTTAAAGACAGACAGAGGAAGAGAGAGAGAGGGCGAGATTATTCAGACATAAAAAAGAAGGAAATCCTGCCATTTTGGATAATGTGGATAAAGCTGGAAAGCATTGTGCTAAGCAAAACAAGCTAGACAGAGAAAAAGAAATACTACGTGGCATCACATGTGTGTGGAAGCTAGTGGGGAAAGAAGTTGAACTCATAGAAACAGAGATTAGAATGGTGGTTGCTGGGGTAGGCGGGGTTCCCAGAGGGTGTGAGAAATGGAGAGATGTGGGTCAAAGGAAACAAACTGGAGTAAATTCTGAGGATCTAATGTACAGCATTGTTGAATCTAGTTAGTAATACCTAGAATATTTGAAATTTGCGAAAAGAATAAATTTTAAGCATTCTAACAAAAAAAATAGAATACCTTTGTGAGGTGGTAGATATGATAATGAACTTGATTCTGGTCATCATTACACAATGCACTTGTATATCAAATCAACAGGGAGTACACTTTAATTTGTGCAATTTTATTTTTCAGTTATACTTCAATAAAATTAAATAAAAAAGAAGTGGCTTTCTTTATAAGAGAAAAATTCAATTTTCTGTTAAATGTCCACAAAGAAAGCAACAAATCTTCAAATAGAAAACAAGTGTGACTTTCTCACTTGTGATGGCTTCATTTTCCCAAGGAAGTCAGACTTCGGTAGATCCATCTGATCTTCTGCCCCCACTATGGTGGTGAGAATGGCGGCCCCTTTGTGGAGGGCTCTGCTGAGAAAGAGACCAGCCAGGACACACACCCATCCCAGGTTGGGTGAAGGTGGAGGGCAGGACCACACACAGCATAAACCTGCAGCATCACGCTGAGTATCAGTCTTACTAAAGGTTTGAGGGGAGAATAGTATTTTTCATAGAAACACAAATACAGATACATATGAAATAAAGTGAAATGTTTGCATGGATTTAAAAAATGAAATAAACCCAGAAAAGGTTCTCATACAAATAAACATACCTGTGTGTAAAATGCTTTAAGAGAAGGTTTATACAAAAAGAAAAGATGATAATTTGAAATTTTGAAATGGAAAAAATGGAAATTACTGATCCTTACTTTTACTTTTGCTGCTTAAAAAGAGAAAAATGAGCTGAAGTATGAAAAAATTTTATAAAATAAAAGCCAAGAATTTGTATGGCAAAATATATCAATATGGATACATCCTCAGAACAGATACAAAACAGATAGCTTTTAAATCAGAGTTTTAATATGCATAGTTACCTATTTAATTATTTCAATTCCTTTTTTCTTTACTTTTCCTATAATCCTGATTCAGAGATCAATTGTATCCTATTTCTATAATTTGGCAAATTATCTGATAATTAATTAACGCACTCATTAATTTTATGAGAGGAAAAGTAATCCAGGAATGTATTTGGTATCATATATATGTGAAGCTGATCTCTCTTAATTGTTTGATTTTTCTTTAATTTGATAACATGCAACTGAAATATTGAAATACTTGGGGAATCTGGAGTTTAACCTAGTAAATTCTCTGGGCAAATGTTACCACCTGTTCCTAGGTCTGATTCCAATGTGTTGGGCTTTTCAGTGGCAGTTTAGGTAATTTGTTAATCAGAAAAATCTGCATTGCCCAGTCTCTATTTAAACCGGAAAGAAAGTAATTACGTATTTGTACCTCTTAAAAGAAACACTAGAGTGACAGATTATGATCCAAGTAGCAGTGCTTAAGTCTTTGAGGCAGAAATAACTTAGATGAAAAAATATGAAGCCATCCCAAGAGGATTAATGTATTACTTAAGTGACTCCACATCAACTTCATTAGACAGTTCAAAGACGATTTTTGTATTGTAAGTACATTACATTTTTATTCACAATGGCATTAAGAAAAAAGGATAATTATCTTCTCTTGCATTTGAACAAAAGATTTTACAATGACAAAATAGTTTACTCAAAATAGCAGTTGAGGGGTCTGTTATAATTCTATTGTTACTTTCAGAGCAGATGCCATGTCACATGCAAAAATGCCAAGAACACAGAAAAATATTTTTAGCTGCGTAAAAATATGTGACATTTAAAAAAGAAATGCTGGGGCCTTGATTCATTTGTTAATTAAGCACTTCAACACTTTCTATACACGATTGTTTGAAAGTTGTAGAATTCAAGAAAGAGGCAGTCCTCAGACCATGGGCTTTATATTTTTAGACAATTCAGATAAATTGTTCTTTATAATTTGTAATATGTGGGAGGAAAAGATAAATGATAGATTAAATGTATTCTTGGTCTCATCAGGGAGAGGCTTTGATTTTGGTTTTACTCTGACAAAAGATGATAGCTTAGGCTCCAGTAAGGGGAAAATGTCTTAAAAGTTTATATGGACAAATCCATTGTCCATATAACAATGGATTTGCTTGACTAGAGGCTGAAAGTAGGACAGAAACATTATAGGATGTGACAGAAACTTAGATAAACTTCTTAAGAAATTCAACAGGGGTTTGAAGGAGAAAAAGGATAGAAATTGTGTTAACTACATTGCAAGTTCTTTCAGCAATTTTTAAGATAAAGAAAAAGTAAGGTAAGATAGAAATAGATGACATCGTAAGAGCTTAAACTCTGAATGTAGACAATAAAAGCAAATGCATTAGAATCTCCATAGTTGACCACCTCCCTACATTGACCACTTCCTTAAGTTGACCTAGTTTTCATAGACCAGACATGTACCACATGTACATACCAGTATAGGAGGCCTAGTTCCTTATGTTGACCACCTCTGTATGTTGACAAGTTTGTGATAGTCTCTTGGGTGGTGAACTTATGGAGTTTCTACTGGTATTTTAAAATTTAGGAAATCTTGAAATATATGATCATATATGGACATCAAAGCTATATAGGTAACGTGACTATTATATGTATTGGGTATGTTGTAAGATGGAACCTCAATAATGTTTAAACATAAAGCACCACCATTTAAATATTGCAAATTTTTTTTCCATCTGCTAAAATGGAGAGTCAAGAACACATTTTCTCATTGCCCTGTAAAAAAAATATAACATTGGAGGTGGACATTTTAGCATATGCGTGTGTACAAGTAACCACCATGTCTCAGGGAAGAGATGGGTGCAAGGGTTTAAATCAAACATAAACATAAATATTACAGACAGAATGGTTTGTTGTTTAGCATTGAAAACCCAGTGTGTTTTTGGAAATCATTAGTCCATGAAAATATTATTTCTGATAGGGGCTCTTTCTTTTCCTAAGAGTGGGTCTAGATTGCTTTCCACAAATACTGTTCTTGCTCTTAGGAAGCATGTATATATATCCTTGCCTAAACAGCTGCCTACAGGTGATGGGTCAGCAGACCCTGAAATCTGAAAGAAAGGCATAAGACCAGATGATGTTCCCTTGTCTTGTGACCACAATTTATAGGAGGTAGACAGAGATTTATGTAACCCACTCTGGACAGAGATAGGGATATCCTACATGGAAAGATAGTCAAGACAAATAATCTGGAATTTGGCAAATGTACTGAGACTAAACTATTCTGATGGCTTTTTAAAGCACTAACTGCCCTAGGAATGGAAGGATTTGTTAACTGTGGCAAACCCAATATGGTTTCCAAAGACAGCCACATCCTGGTGTCCAGAACCTGTGAATATGTCATGTTACATGGCAAGAAGGAATTACAATTGTAGATGGAATTAAGGTTGCTAATCAGCTGACCTCAAAATAAGGAGATTACCTTGGATTATCAGGGTAGATCTGATGAAATCACAAAGGCCCTTTAAATGTAGAAGGAGGCTTTGGGGACAGAGAAGGAGATATGACAATGGAAGCAGTGTTAAGAGTGATGCAGTGTGAGAAAGACTGGGCTGGCCATTGCTGGCTTTGAAGATGCAGAAAGGGACTGCAAGCCAAGGACTGAGGGGAGCCTCAAGAAGCTGGAAAAGGCACAGACATGGGTCTGTGTTGCAGGCTCCAGAAGGATCACAGCCTTGCCAGTGTTTTTAGTTTAGCCAGTTGAGACCTGGTTTGGACTTCTGACTTCCAGAACTGTAACGTAGCATATTTGAGTTGTTTTAAGCCACTAAGTTTGTGGTATAGGAAACTAGTAATAAAATACCAGCAATAGGAAACTAATAGAATCTCACTTTCATTAGTGATTTACCATAGGTGAATCATCCTGGAGTGGAATCCACGAAGGAGCAAAAATGACTTAGGGGACAAGTCTGAGGCTGCAAATTCCTCCCCTCCCCGGCGGTCAGAGCTCTTGTCTTGGATTCCGCAGCACAGAGCTGAGCCAAACACACTGTGTGGCAGAGAATAAGGCAGTTCTTGCCTTAGAGAGTCAGGCCCAGAATGAGGCACGGAAGTGGCCTGAAAAGAGACCCCAAGCTATGGTCACGGGCTTGTGAAGGTTCCTTTCTTTATCGTGGAACCTTCAGGAGAGTTTCATTAATCATGACCAATTAGTCTTTGCTGTACAGTGAGAAATTAAGCATGCTCGTAAAGAGAGCACAGTGGCTTATTTGTCCCTTCCCCCAGGAAGGGAGTGGTGAGGGCTGTGGCAGCCATCAGCAGGGAACATCGGACAAAGCCCTGATGCCACAAGAAGAGTGTGCAGCCGCAGCAGCTGTGTGGAACTGAGACAGGAAGACGCGTGGGTGATACTGAGCATTCTTTTTTTTAATGCTCTTGCAGAGAGATCTGGGGTTAATGGATGACAGTACTTGATAGGTGTTCACCCTCTAGTTATCATAATTTAAGTTTTATTCCCAAATCATAGTGATAAATAAAAATAAGAAAGAAAAAAATTGAGTAGCCTTAAATGAGCTCAAAAATAAATTGGATGAAATGAACCAAAAAACAGAATACCCTGGAATTGAGAAATACAGTCCAGAAGGACAGAAGAAGTCAATCCAGGCAATACAGCAACAAAACAACCATCTGGAAATAAAGTCACCATTATTTCTCAGACATAGCCAGGGCCTTGGCCTGACACTCAGGAGGACATCTAGCATGTACAGGTGAACAAATGACAAACATGGCCTGAATGGGCACTGAAAACTTTTCAGTAAGTGAGGCTGGGACAATATTTTTCTATATGGAGAAAATATAAATTAAAAATATTATTTCATACAACATAAAAAATCAATTGCAAGTAAATTTCACCTATGAATGTAAGAAGATAAACTTTACATATATTGTTTTATTTTATTTTTTTATAATTAATTATTTTTTATTAAATCATAACTTTGTACATTGATGCATTTATGGGGTTCAGGGTACTGCTTCAATATATGATGTGAAATGAACGAAGTAACACATCCATCATGATTATACTCATTAGAAGAAAATATTGGATAATATCAATAATAATATCAATCAATAATATCAATAGGTTAGGGAAAGGTTCTTAGACAACTCACAAAAGCACAAAGATTAAGGGACAATATTGAGAACCTTGACAGCATTGAAATAAAAGCATTTTGGATGATAAAAGAACTACCAGAAAAATAGAAAAAAAATTGTGAAAAAATAACTGTAAGCATATATATGACAAAGGATTCATATACTAAATAGCAAAGGATATATAAAACACCCCAAACACCGTATAAAATGGATAGGGTTTCAAGGAGGTATAATTTATACAAACAAATGCTTGTCATATATATGTAATATATTTATATGAAATGATTCTCAAAAATCATAAGTAATCAGGCCAATGCAAATAAATAAAAATAATATAAAGGTGTTAGTCAGCACATTGGCAAAATTTTAAAACTATCGGTATCAAATCTTGGTAAGAATATTTGGAAATGGTATATTTTAACAGTTTCTGCTTAGAATTGGAATTATTGTAATTATTTTGGAAAGAATTTTATAATATTTAATAAAGATGAAAAATATATATAATGTATATTTATACTTTCTCAGTCATCAAATTCCACTTCTAGCAAAAGAACTATCCACCCTCTCTTCCCCTCAAAAAACATTCTGACATACATGAAACCGATATCTACAAATAATTTTGTAATGGCATTGATTTAATCATAAAATTATAAATTACCTAAACATCTATCCATAGAAGAATCAATTAAATAATGTGTTCTCAATGTGTAAATGCAACATTACAAAATGGGAGTGAGTGGACTAGAGTCACGTCTATCAGATGAACATTTTAGAAAAGTCAGATCATGGTGGTGCCTGTGGCTCAAAGGAGTAGGGCACTGGCCCCATATGCTGGAGGTAGTGAGTTCAAACCCAGCCCCAGCCAAAAACCGCAAAAAAAAAAATTGCATTATGGCAAGATATATGCACCATTAATCTATTTCTATAAAGTTTTAAAACTTGCAAAACTATTGTACACATTGTTTTTACTTCTGTATCTATAGAGTAAAACATGAAAACATGCATAAATATTGAAAACCGTGATCTGAAGGAAATATTTCTGAATATTAATTTTTTAAAAACTTAGTAGTGAGTTTACCAGCATTTGCAATATTTGTTTTTGTAATTAATTTTCTAAGGTTTCATAATTTTAAAATTTAATAAAAGAGGCAAAATAAAGATGACTTTACCTTGGTTCATGGTGTATTTTAGATACATAAAATGATATGAACTAGCTCATATGTCCAAGCTTGGAAAAGTAATTAGACAGGACTATCTCAGAAACGGGTCAGGATAGGCAGCAGGGTGTCACTCACTCACAGTAAAGTGGAGCGTCCTGGATTGGAAGATCCAAACTATGAAATGCTCCAAAATCTGAAACTTTTGAACACTGACATGACTCCGTAAGTGGAAAATTCCAGGGGCAGTGCCTCAAAGGAGTAAAGCGCCAGCCCCACATGCTGGAGGTGGTGAGTTCAAACCCTGCCCCTACCAAAAAATGCAGAAAAAAAAAAAAAAAAA
>NW_003852431.1:6478562-6481166 GCF_000181295.1 Otolemur garnettii
AAAAAAAAAAAAAAAAAAAAAAGAAAAAAAGAAAGAAAGAAAAGAAAAGAAAATTCCACACCTGCTCTCATATGTTGTCACAGTCAAAGTTCAGTCAAAACTTTGTCTCATGCACACAATTATTAAAAATATTATATAAAAAATTACCCTCAGTCTATGTGTATAGGTGTATAGGAAACATAAGTAAATTCTGTGTTTAGACTTGGGTCACATTCTCAAGACATTATGTATTGTGTATATGACAATATTTCAAAATATGAAAAAATCCAAAATTCAAAACACTGTGGTCCCAAGGTTCAAACCATTCCAAGAAAGTAAAGAAGCTACTTAGTGAAATACCAATCATGTGACATTTGAATGGACATGGATTTTGAAAAGTTCTTGAGAAAGTTTGAGCTCATTAAAATCATAGCTTTGTGAAATGAATGGATGTAAACTCCTATAAATTAGCATTGAGACAGTCTTCAGTAAGTAACGTAGAATTCTATTATAGCTTCACGCTTCAAGAGCTTTGAAAAATAAAAAAAGCTTTTATTTCAGTTCTCATGTTCCATGCTCCATTAAGAGAAATTGCTTCAATTCCTACTGCCTGAATATCAGGAGACTTATTCAGAGAATGTAATATTTAACCCCAACAGGGCAATTAAAATGCAATGGTGAAATCTGGGAGTTAGTTTTTTTTTTTTACGCTGTCTTGAAGAGAAGTGTTTAAAAGTACACACTCTGACTTCACCATAAAAAGAAAATTTTCTTCTAGAACAAGCATCTGAACAATAGTTGAAAACTTCTAGGTCAATAAATTATACTACCATATTACTCATTAATTTTTAACACTTGATACGGCAATTTTACAACTTATTCATACACAAAAAATTTAAGGTCTGTTTGGATTTTGTCTGATTTCTAATAGTAATTCCATTTTAAGCATATTTGAAACTGTGGATGCAGAAAAAATTTTAAATTAAATTTAGCATGTAACACATACTAATATACTTAGACGATCTTTGTGTTTAATACCATCTTAGTCAACAAATTAAAGAAATATTAGTGATTGTTCAGGAAGGAATACATACATTTATAAAACTTACTCTATCAATTAACAAATATTTTGGGCGCCTATTCTCTACACTTAGAACTTAAATAACAATTTAAAAAAATGACTCAGGTAAGGTTGCTAAGTCCAAGTTGTAAAGCCCTCAGATTTTCTCAAACTGTCAGCTACTCATCAACTAAATGCCTGATTTATTAAAATAAAAATGCTCTTAAAGATCTCTCCTTCTTTAATCACTGACATCACACTCACAGAATTCTGTTGGGTATGAGTTAACAATGAATTGCAAATATACATTCAGGGGAGAACACTCTTAGCCAATAGGGAGAGGAAGACCACAGAGGGCCATTGAAAGTGGATGTCAGAGAACACAGGCGTGAACCAAAGACTACAAAGAGGATTCGGTGAAAGGCACAAGGCTTCTGTAGGTGCAGGAGGAAGATTCGTTGTGGACTGAACTTCACACAAGCAGTTTGCACTTTAAATGTAGTATAACAAAGCAAGATTTGTCTTGAGTCACTATCAGAAAACCTTCATGATTTACCCTATGAATTGAAAATAACTCGTGGTGTCTCACGTTCAGTCTGTGAGACAAAATCATCTCATCAATCTTCATGAGCACCACCAGGTCCCTTTCAGTAAACTCCTCGTAGCCTGTTTAAAAGACAAAATGTTATCTATGTTGTCATGATTGATGACCAAAAGAAAAAAAAAGTGTGAGTCACAAGAAAACCCAGAGAAACCAGCCCCTCATTTAACCCAGCACTGAGTGGTGCTCCGGTCACCAATTATCTATCAAGAGGTTTTAGACATGGTCCACAGTCAAGGAGACAGGAAGAAGACAACTCAACTTTCCTACTCTAAAACCCTCAAATACAAAGAGAAGTGCAGACGATGATGGGCACATAGATACCTTATCTTCCTAGATTTGAGTCAGATCTCCCTCAAAAAAAAAAAAAAAGCGACATGAAATATTACGGCGCTAAAGCCCTACCTCTCACCTTGCACTCTTACTAATTTCTCAAATTCTAATATTGGTCTCCATCTTACCCATACTTGTGAGAGCTTCTATTTTTCTTTTTCTGTACTTTACCTGTTACAAGTGGTACTTGAAATAATAGCTATCTGCAATACGAAATAAGAGTTCTTTAAAACAAAACTTTTTAAAAAATAAGAATGAATAGCAAGAGAACAGAAACGAGGGAGGAAGAAAACAGAATTGGATCCCTGACATACTGGTGGGCGGTTTCTGAATGTAATTAAAAAATGTGTCCAAGATGTGTCTATCATAGAAGCCTGCTGAAATATCTACAGTTGAGAATTTCTCTTGCTGCAAGCTAATTTAGGGTCTCCAGACTGAGAAGAGAGAGGGAAATATAGAGAGGAAGGAAATACAGATTTTTTTGTTTTCTTAAGGAAAGGTGAGCAGAATAATATTTAAACTTTTGAGATTTCTTCTTTTTTCTTTTCTTTTTCTCTCTGTCTCTTCTTTTTTTTTTTTTTTTTTTTTTTTTTTTTTCATAGGGTCTCACTCTGTCCCCTAGACTAGATGC
>NW_003852431.1:6481186-6484553 GCF_000181295.1 Otolemur garnettii
GAAAGGTGAGCAGAATAATATTTAAACTTTTGAGTTTTTTTTTTTTTTTTTTTGTTTTGTTCTTTGGGTTTTGTTTGTTTGTTTGTCTGTTTTTGTTTTTTGACATAGGGTCTCACTCTGTCCCCTAGACTAGATGCAGTGGTGTCATCATAGCTCACTGCAAGTCACTGCAAGCTCCAACTCCTGGGCTCAATTGATTCTCCTGCTATAGCCTCCCTAGTAGCTAGGACTACAGACACTTGCCACCATACTCAGCTAATTTTTTATTTTTATTTTTTTTGTAGAGACAAAAAAGTCTGGGTCTTGTTATTGCCCAGACTGGTTTCAAACTCCTGGCCTCAAGCAATCCTTCCCACTTCATCCTCCCAGAGTGCTAGGATTACAGGTGTAGCTCACTGCTGTCAACCAAACTTTCAAGGTTTCTAAAGGAAAAAATAGGTTTGAAGCTTAGTTTTGCTATTTGTCATAATAATTGAAAACTACGGGAAACTTGACAGCAATGTAAGCCTAATGGCTGCACAAGAGGACAATTCTAGTCAATTGAAAATTGTTGAAAATGTCTTGGGTTTATAACACAGAAGACCCAGGGTTATCTGGACCCAAATTGAACGCCCAAGGAACTGAAAACCAGAGAGAAAAGGATGGAAGTTGTCCTCTAAGAAAAATGCCTACTCTACAAAGAGCTAATGCCAGCACAAGTTCTCAGTGTAAGTAGTTATTGGTGACTCTCTATCACCAGCTTGGAGCCATCTCACATCTAAGAATATTATGACGAATAAAGGACTGAACACACTGAAGCAAAACTATCTCATTGTGGCACTAAAGTTGATCAGGCACTTGGAAAAGATGTGAAATTATTCATGTCATTAGTATACTGTTTCCTTGACTAGAAGTCAGAGGGGGTCATCTTTTGATTTTCTTCAGCTATTTAACAATGTAAAAATCATTCTTTGCTGATGTCACAATCAGGGCATTATAGATCTTACAAGGAAGGAGCATCTAAGCTGAAAGCCGCAGACAAATAAAGTTAATGAAAGGCAGGTTGGGGAGGAGGGAACTAGAACACACTCATGGTTAACGTTCACTGAGGAGTAGTAAAAAAATTGCCTGAAGATCGTTCACTCTTTTAAGTTTTCTGTCCTTCATTAAAGCTGCTCAGGGACTACGTAACAGGAAGAACTTTTTTGATGTCTTTCAAATCATGCAACATATGTGGCCACCTACTCTGCCTACCAGGAAGACTAGACCAGCTCTTTATATACGCTGAGGGTAATTATCATTGTGCTCCATTTGCCTGAAGCCTGTGAAAGCACCATATGATTCCCTTATCTTCTTGTTTCTTTGGCGAAGCAGTTATATTAGTGCAGAAAATATGAGATTCCATGTGCATATCTAATGATGATGCTTTGGCAGTAAGTTGCAGTTGTTCTTTAGCTCCATTGTTACAATTTCACTTCCTTTACATCTCCATTCACTTCCTGTGTATCTCTGTTTGTATCTGTTAAGTAAAACCAAAATTGAAGGAGTTTGGGATAAGTGGATGAGGGGGTCTTGGTGCGAGGAACAAAGAGGCTAAACACAGGGCCTGTGTCAAGGAGTTGAAGAACTCTGGGAAGAGCCCTCCCGAGGAAACCTCAGGTCCCTATTTATTATCATAAAACAGGAAGAAGTAGACAAAAGCTGCTTGCCCGATATTTGCAGGGATTAGGGAGGACGTGGGGAAGGTCAGATAGGATTCCTCTGCCTTTGTTTTTGCAAAACCACAGACCTTGAGCACAACCCCTGCCTCCAGCATCAAGAGACCTCTGGAATCTAGAGAATCTTTACTATCATTTACCATAACTAGTATCGCCACACCTCACACATACATTCTCTCTCCGAGGCCAGCTTTCTGATCTCCTGCACACACACAACTCACATCCCATTCTCATGATTCTCCAGGTCTCTCATGCAGGAAGTGAGTCTTACGCTAAAGATCAGGGCTCAGTTTCCCCCTACAAAATACCTACCTCAAATTCATAGTTATCCTAAAACCACACAAACTGTTCTCACATGCTCATCAAAAGAAAAGCTTCAGTGTTAGAGCAATTGGATGAGGGTACGTATTTAAAGTAAACAATATTGTCCAAAGAATACTAAATTAATCCAAATTCTGACTTAAAGAAAAAAAAAAAACCGACTGGATGTGGTGTTGCAAATAGGATATAGTTATAGCTTTCTCTATTTGGCTGTTGCCAAAACGTATATGTTTAATTTTTTTAGAAAAGAAGCCAGAGTTCCTGTTTTTTAAACTCATGTACAAAATAAAGGAGATTAATGACATCCAGCTTCAATCAGTATTAAATGTAGTCAATGTGCTACAGTGCAATGATAACCCAGCAAAAATAGCTTGTGTCTGGTGCTGGGTTTAATTCTTGAGTGGAGATGAGGCAAAAAGTTTTTCCTGGTAGCCAAGCCAGCACTATATGTTTGCAATATTAATATAACCACAGTCACTAAGGTGTTAAGTGCTATCAAGGGTTTGAATCCGCAAAGGTTAGTAAATAAATAAATAATGCAGCCCTTCTGCTCGTTAGGAAACCATCCAAAGCCCGGAAGAGAGAATCAAGTTCCTAATTTATGAGTCAGCCACTTAAAAAAAAAAAAAAGCCAAAGCTCACAGGCTCAGCGAGACAGCCTTTCTCTATACCGGTCTTTCTGGAAAGATAAATTCCTGCAGGACTCTTCGGAATCACTACCAGTAAGTTCTTATACTGTCAGGCCCAGAAAAAAGAAAATGTTTTACCAGGACTTCAAACATGAGATTGAAGAAGCGATTATGGCAAATTGTTGTTCCTAATTAATTAAAATGATTTATATGGCGTGCCGTGTGACTGCAAAAATGCAAAGTGAAAAAAAAATGTGCCAGTAGTAAAGCAGATTCGTATTCAAGGTAAATGAAATAAAACCATAAGAATAAGCCTCCCGGAGTGAGTTCTCCGAGCTGATGTCCTTAGTCTTCATTGCTGGTAGTGTTAAACCGGAGATGGAGATTTACCAGAAAATTGTCGACCACAATAATCAAATTCTACAGCAAAAATTCTCAGATTGAACGTCATGCTGTTGACCACAAGACAATTGAGAAGACACGATCTATTCTGCTTTTAATTCTCAAAAGCAAGAGTTGGGCTTGTGCTTTTAAAATCCCCCAAGAATCTAACTTCTTCCTCTCTTTTTATTGTCTCTCCTGCTCCCCTCCCCTCCCCTCCCCTCCCCTCCCCTCCCCTCCCTTCCTGTTGACCACAAGACAATTGAGAAGACACGATCTATTCTGCTTTTAATTCTCAAAAGCAAGAGTTGGGCTTGTGCTTTTAAAATCCCCCAAGAA